>NC_133651.1:284921427-285006096 GCF_009905375.1 Apium graveolens
AGTGACCAAGGGGAAAGCACATGCAAGTATCATGGGAAGGAAGCTTCAAAGAGAAGCTAAAACATGTGGTTGAAATTTAAACAACCCTCACACCATAATATTTGGACACATGGCATGGAAGTGATGTCATTTAGGTGATTCAAGAACTTTAATAAAGTAAAGATCAAGATATTTTAGCATGGATCAATTACATCCAAGCATTTTAATCATACTTTCCAAGGAAAACCAAGCAAGCTTCTCTTTCTCAACCCCATTTCTCTTCATATTCTACCTTATCATGAAAATGGAAGAATAGATTTTCAAAACTCAAGCTCTAGGCCATTAAAAATTACAAGGTGTATTTCTATAGATTCCATATGTTATAACTAAGATAAGCCATGAGTTTAAGCTCAAGAAACCATGCCTAACTTGTCTAATTAATTCATCAAAGATGATGATAAATAGTACTGAATAGTAACTTACTTTGATTTTCTTGGTTTTCATGAAAGCTTAAGGTTGATTAAGCATAGATCAAGGTTCCTAGAGGCTTGTTAGTGATTCTACACTCTCCAAGGAAGGTCTAAACTCTTGAACCCTTAGTTTTAAGTTTTGAGATTATTTGGATGATAATGGTGATTAGGATATTGGTTTGTTTGTGGTTAATGTTTAGAGTTTTGTGGTACGAATGGTGTTGATTCGGTGTTAGTAAAATTTGGAAATTGTTAGGTTATAACCGTCGTAATGCCCAATTTTCCTTAACTGTTTTGTGCATAACTTTGGAACCTGAAAACCCACTGCCATGAACTCACCATTTCCATTCTTAGATAGGTTGTGTTTTAAGATTCATTTTGATATGTGGTTCACTTTAATCCGATGTACGATTTAGGAGAAACGACTATTTTAAGTTACGGCATTTCGTGAACGAACCCTTACCCCTCGTATAACTTTGAGACCTTATTTAAGGCCCTTAAAAGGGTAACTGGAATACGAAACAATTATGTAAGGTTGATTAGGTAGTTTTTAGAGTACTCGTGAAAGAATCTCCTTAAAATGTTTAATCGTTAATTTTATAAAAATGGTGGAGCCGAGGGTATGCGAGCGACCAATGTGAATCCTTAAGCATAAAAGCAAGCGTTAAGGTATAAATGGATAAAGTCTACTTTCTTAAGTGACCGTGAATTAAATCCGGCATAAATATTGTTTATAGTTTACCGGACTTGCTTCAGACCTATTTCCACCCCATATCACTCAGACAAGTTTTCTACCCGTATAACTGTTGTTGTGATGTTATATATATATATGCATTATCTTGAGATAAGTGCATGATTATTATTAGCAAATTTTGCGATATATTGAAGCATGTTGATATGATGTATATATGCATGCCTTATTTGAAATCTTGATATTTCATTGTCAATTCAATTGTTTATAAACTGCATAATACCTATGCTAGAGATAGCTACACTTGCGTATACCCTTAGTCTAGGGCTTACGAGCTGAACATTTTATTTTCAAACCGGGAGACGATGTTCCCGAGTATAATATATAATTTTCAAAATTATTGATCGAATGATAATTATTCGATAGTTTCTAAATTATAAATGAATATTATTTCGATTTTTCATTTAAGATCTTATTTATGTTCAAATATTATTAATAAATATTACTTTGAATATTCGATTAAAGTTCAGACTTATAGATATTTTATTATTTATTAATAAATAATATTTTTGAATATTCATTTAAGGATTTATTTTAATTATTTTATTTAATTATATCCTTTAATCAATGATTATTTGAGGAATATTATTTGAATATTCTTTATATATTTTCAAATGAGTTTGATAAATGATTTAATTTATAATATCATTCCTTTCCTAAAAATGTTATAGAAAAATGTTTTCAAACAATACCAAATGATTTCAAAAGTATATAGCGGATCTCAAACTCGTTTTCAAATTTAAATCTTTCCATTTGAGGGGAATTTAAATACTCACTCAAAATATAAGGGATCCGGCTCAATATTTTATTTTTGCAACAAGGTTGCTGAATTGATAAAGAAAGTTTTGATACATGACCACATTCGGGAAGTAGTTGATTATATAATATTTGCCTATCAACGATCTATTATATGCTCGACGAATGTCGATTAATTTCGAATTCCAATTATAAGGATATGATTCTTCAAGAAACTAGAATGGTCTGGCACCTTGTGTGCCAGAGTTAGTGTAAGAGGCTGTGGGACAGTCCATCAAAGCGTAGGAGGCTGTGGGATGGTCCAACATATCGCCCTCGTGTGGCCAGGGTGATGACCCAACGAAATTCGTCCTTCTACTAGTGGAGAATTATAGAGTGTGATACATTACCTGATCATCAAAGATATCACGTTATTCCAATGGTTTACTTCTTCCAAATATATTTGAACAAAACCTTGTGTTTACTTTCACACAGAGGTTCTAAAGAATTTCTTCTCAAAATGAGTTATATACAAGTCTTACCTTGTAACTTCATTGATATATGATGAACTTTTGAAACTAGGTATACTTTGAATAGTGGTAGTTCAAGTAATTTTTTTTGAAAAGATATAAGTATATTGGGGTATTTTGTAACTTCATCTTTTTAAACTTATATCTAGTAAATGATTATCTTATGCATAAAAAGATTTTTAGAAAGTTATCGATAAAGATACTTTGCACTGTTGAACAAACTATATATATATATATATATTAAAAGTATATATATATATATATATTGAATATTTTGCAACCTCATCGCATTAAGATATCAAACTTGGTTCATTGTTGCTTGACCAAAACTTTCATAAATACTATGAGAATGCTCATATATTGTTAATTAATATACATGTTATTTTGGTGAGATGTTTTGCTCACCCTTGCTTTATTTCTTCATCATACAACAATAACTAGGCAAGATGAATAGGACCAAGCTCCCAATTCGCGAACAGATTGAAAATATTCCGCAGCTTTCTGTAGGCGTTGAGGCCGCTATGGCCGAGGTAGGAGCTACCAATATGCTAGGCTTTCAACTTTTGATGTACCAGACTTATGTATATCTATGAATTGTTATAATTTCAAAGAACATGTACATTTATTCAGAAACCCTTTTGAAGTGTAATAACTTATAATTTGTGGATAATATGACTTGTACAATTTTCGGTTTCATCTATGAGACTATAACATGTGGTGTGTGTGTATATTGTGGGATCAGTATGCAGTAGTTAGTCATTGGTTTAAGATTAAGTATTGATTAATATAAATGGAAATCGTGATAACCTGGATCCCCGACCCCGGATTTGGGGGTGTTACAGCTTTGCTAGCTTTCCTTTGCTGATAATCTTTGTCTCTTTCAACGGATGAGATTTATCTTTCAACAAATGATCTTTGTCTTTCAATGGATAAGCTTCATCATCCATTGATTCCACATCCGTTGATAGACCATCAACTAACTCTTGGTCCAGTTTCTTCTTGTCTTTCTTCCAGGCTACTTCACAAAATGACTCAATACCAACTTTTGCAATATGTGCATTAACATCCCTAGAAGATTTCCAGGATTTAATTGAAAGAGATGTGTCCTAAGTCCAATCATGTATGATGATTTAGGAATAACTTTTATGTAATCTGTTTTGATTTCATTGATATTAATAAAAGACTTGTTTTGGTTTTATTGTGGGTTTTATCTATTTAAGTGTTTAAATAAGATATACCATAGTTTAGAGTAAAGCTTTTTATGGATTATGATGAGATCATAATAATGAGACCTAAAAGATGATAACTCTAAATTTAAATATTTCCTGGTCGTAGGATTACTAACTGGTAATTAGTAATCCGCAAAGATCGGTACATACTATGCTTGCTTTATTATGAAGGATGTCTGTTCTCATAGACATTTGTGTGGTGACACTATACCTAGTATGTAGGTGCTTATTATAGAATAAGTTCACTGAACATGACACACACAACAGAACAACTGATGGAGTTCACTCACGTGTCAGCAGTTGTTCACATAGTGATAGTTGTATAAGTATCCTTAGACTTGAGGTCATCATAGTCATCTTGTGTACACTGAACTATGATTTGGTTTAGTTCTTAGTCTCCAGGGACAATTATAAGGGCTCTACTGGGTATAGGAATTTGTACACGAAGATAGTGTATGATCAATAAAGGATCTACCCCTTCCAGTGAAGGAAGAGAATGTTCAATACTGATCCACTTATGCTAGTTCAGGAATCTCTGGCCAGAGTGAATGAAATTAGAAAGGAGTTTCTAATTTACATTAAATAGAACTAAGCATAGTGAATGGGAAAGCAAATGATTAAATAAGATATGCTTGACACAAGTTCCATGCCTTGTATTTAATCGTGACATTGCAGGGTAGAAGGAATTGATTGTACGGTAACTACTCACTGAATATGTTCTTGGTATTCTAAGCAGTGAATTCGTATTATCCGGATAGTCGCGATATGCTGAGAAGTATCCCTCACGATGTAGAATAAATATGATTAATTTATTAATTAATCATATTTAATGAATTAGAGAATTTATATAAATAATGATAGAATAGTTTTATTATTATTTATTTCTACTACTGGCTTAATATTGAACCTACAGGGTCACACCATAAAAGAGAATGATTTAATGGTGGAGGAATTAATTAATAATGGCTAGTAATTATTTATTTATGAAATAAATAATTAATTAGAAGATTTAATAATTGATTAAATGAGATTTAATTAATTCTTAATATTATTAATTAAGAATTTAATTTTGTAAATTAAATTAAGTGAGAGAATTATTTTTCTAAAGTGTTTAGAAAAGGGATTAATAATTAAAAGGTGTTTTAATTATTAGTTAATTGGTTAATAAGAATAATGAATTAAAGGGTTAATAAAAGTAATATTTTATGGAAAATTTTCAGCTAAAATTTTTGCCTATAAATATACTATTATAAACCCTATTTGCCTCAACCCAAAATAATTAACCCTAATTCTAAAGTAGAACAAGAGGGAGGCAACTAATTCTCTCAACCTCTTCCTCCTCCATCACATTGTACTCTTGGTGGATACCGGTGGAGTGCTTCACACTTGAGGAGCAGCTGCTAAGGATCTCCGCTCATCGTTCTTGGATCGCTATTAAAGACCTCCATATTTCCATTAACGTAAAGCTTCTTAAGGTAAACATACTGAACTACGAATTAAATATTATTTTTCGCATGGATCCTGCGGAGGGTTTCGTTTTTTTTAAGATATAAATTTACGTTTTCATTGCATTTATGTGCTAATAACCCTTCAATGGCATCAGAGCTACTTGCGAAAAGTTTTTATTTCGTTTATGTGTTTAACTGTTTTTGATATATGAGCATGTACGTGACTCGCCATGATTTGATGTTGATAGAATATACTTATATATGTATGATTTTGAATATATGATATTCATGTGAGTTGTATAATCATAAGATAATTATGTAATATGTATATATACTGATATATACATGATTTATGTTTGTTCTAATTATGAGAATCATATTAGATACGAATTCTGAATTGGCTGCTGCAGATTTGGTGAAATCTGAGTCTGGTGTCCGATTTACGCAAACGAATACCCTATTCCATAGGTAAACGAGCGTCTGAACAAAACTGATTGCGAAAGCTATCAACGACTCGTATGTAAGGCATTTGACGTCGTTTACTGCCCGTAAACAGTGATTCTTGTTTTTCTGATTTGATTCTGATTTTTCTGATTTTTGTCATATTTTTTTTATGATTAGATCATGGATAATATGATATGTTAAGATCAGATTATGTGTTTTAACATGATTTTATGTGTTGTATGAGCATGGTGGATGGTTATGGCCTTTCGACCTTAGCGTAATGGTTTTGGTTTTAAATACGACTTGCATGTCGTCAATCTTTGTAATCATAAATCTCGAATGTAACTCGAGTTATTCTTGTAAGTTCATTAGATTAGTTTTACTTTCAATCTATGTAATGTAATTGAAGACTCAAGAAGGCTATCCAATGGAGGTGATACAAAGAAGAAGACGAGGCATACAAGAAGTCTAAATAAAGAAGAAGACTTATGTAATAAGTAGTTGTATTTATTTCCATCACCATATTAGATTGACCTTGATCTTTATCATGAGCTTGATAAAGATCACATAGGATGAGGCCATAACCAAACACATTTACTTTATTGCACTTTACATTTACTTGTTTATTTAATTTTATATATGAGATCTATGTTTACCATGCGATGATAGATTTAGGTGAACTTAAATCAATATAAGGCGTGCTCTAGAAAATCTAGAATAGGAATCGTTTCTTGCCTTAACAATAATATTATGAATACAATCATGAGATTCTTGTGTTTATGAAACACGTAATTAAATATGAATTTTCAATATTGAGAGAAAGGATGATTTTGTCAAGAGCAGATTTCTATCTGTAAGAAAGGGGTATTAAGTGACGCCTCTTGACAATGCTCCCCCCGATCTGGGAATCATCTGATTATCGATTATTGATTTGAAATATTTAATATAAAAGGAATAATCTCTTTATAATATGATTATGATTGTAACATAATATAATCCCTCTAAAATTAAATAATATCAAGTAGTAATTGGCTAATGACACAACGGGCTTGTTTCGGTCATAGCCTTCCAACATGGTAGAAAATGGTTTTTATTTTTAAATCATTGTCATTTCGTGCTACAACCGAGGACTTTGATTTCGAAATAAGAAATACTTGTCTATTACATAGAGATGTGTACATTGAATTAGAAACTAAAGGTCGTTACGTGCTACAGCCATGGGCCGTTGGAGACTGATTCAATTGTACGAAATGTTGGGTTAGACTTGACTTAGAATATTGAGTTTGTCGTGCTACAGCCCTGACTCAATTATTCAAGAGGCTAAAATTTTATTAGGGAATAACATAAGATGTAATTGACAAGAGTTGTCTGCCTATTGAACATCACATGACGTTTCATGCTACAGCCGAGGTTGTGTGATGGAATGTAGGATCCCTATTCCCACTAGCATTATGAATGCTTAATTTTCACTTAGGGGTTGTATAAATTAGATAAACTAGTGGGAGCCACTTATGAATAAAGACCCGATTCATATAGTGTTTTGAAATGAAATTGAATATTTTCTAAGTGTTGTTATGTGTTCATCATTTACAGATTTACTATATACGTTATGTCTTCTGCACTATCACTCCGGAGTATACTGGATGCTCACAAGTTGACTGGTCCTAATTTTGCTGACTGGCTTTGAAACTTGAGAATTGTTCTCAGGGTTGAGAAGCTGGAATATGTGCTTGACTCACCAAAGCCTACTGAACCTGCTAGCGATGCACATAATGATGAACATGTTGTGTATCGTAAGTGGATAGATGATGCAGATGTTGCTCAATGCATCATGCTAGCTTCCATGAACATTGAGCTACAGAAGTAACATGAGCATATGGATGCTCACACTATCCTTATGCATCTACAAGAGTTGTATGATGTGGCAGGGAGGACAGGTCGATATGAGATATCGAAGGAGTTGTTCGGTTGTAGGATGTCTGAGGGATCATCAGTGAATGACCATGTACTTAAGATGATCAATTTGATTGAACATCTTGGACAACTTGGTTTTGCCATGGATGGGGAGTTGAGCCAAGACTTGGTCTTGCAATCACTTTCGAGTTCGTTCTCGCAGTTTTTTGTGAACTTTCACATGAACAAGCTGGATGTCAGCCTGCCTGAACTCCACAACATGTTGAAGACTGCAGAATTGAATTTTCCCCCTAATAAGAGTTCTATTCTTCTAATTGGTGAAGGTTCCAATCCTAAGAAAAGGAAGAAGAACCCTTCCAAGAAGAAGAAAGTAGGTGAGAAAAAGCCGGTTCCACCAAAAGCTGAAGACCCCAAGAGCAAAGCTGTTTGCTTTCACTGTAACAAGGTGGGGCACTAGAAGAGGAACTGCAAGGTTTACCATGCAGAATTGAAGAAGAAGAAGAAGGGTAGTGAGACTACCGCTTCTGATTCAGGTATGTTCATGAACGAAGTTAATATGTCACCAAGTCAAATTTCTACTTGGGTATTAGATACCGCCTGTGATTCTCATATTTGCAATTCGTTGCAGGGACTAAGGAGAAGTAGGACTCTTGAAGAAGAGGAGGTGATTCTACGGATGGGAAATGGAGCAAGAGTTGCTGCTGAAGCTATAGGATCATTTCATTTACATATGCCTACGAGTAAGACTATTGTTCTAAATAATTATTATTTTGTTCCCTCGATTGTGAGGAATATTATTTCTATTCCATGTTAGACTTGGCTGGATTTTTGTTTGTTATTCAGAATAATAAATGTTCAATTCTTAGAGATAACGTCCTTTATGGAAGTGGTATTTTAAACAATGGTCTGTATGTATGTGGCGTAGAGCATAATTTACTACAAATTGAACATACTAATAAAAGCAAAAGGGATGATGAAAATCTCACTTTCTTGTGGCACTGCGGACTTGGTCATATTAGTGAAAATAGACTGCGGACATTGCATAAGGAAGGGTTACTTGACCCCTTTGATTTTGAATCATATCCTACATGTGAGTCTTGTCTATTGGGTAAAATGACCAAATCTCCATTTAGTGGACATGGAGAGAGGGCTGTAGATTTGCTAGGATTGGTACACACAGATGTATGTGGACCAATGTCTACGCAAGCCATGGGTGGATTTTCATACATCATTGCTTTCATAGATGATCGATCCAGATTCAGATATGTGTATTTGATGAAACACAAGTCTGAAGCCTTTGAAAAGTTCAAAGAATATAAGTATGAAGTGGAGAAACAAACCAAACATAGTATTATAACTCTTCGATCAGATCGAGGTGGTGAATACTTGAATGGAGAGTTTCTAGCTTATCTCAAAGAAAATGGTATAGTCTCCCAGTGGACTCCTCCATATACTCCACAGTTGAATGGGGTATCTGAAAGGAGAAATCGAACTTTGTTAGACATGGTTCGGTCCATGATGAGCTATGCGAATTTTCCAGTATTCCTGTGGGGTTATGCATCGGAAACCTCAGCATATTTACTGAATAAGGTGTCTTCCAAATCTGTTCCTCAAACTCCATATGAGATATGGAAAGAAAGGAAACTGAGTCTTAAACACATTAAGATTAGGGGATGTCCAGCTTATGTCAAGAAAATTGACCCAGATAAGCTGGAATCTCGATCTATACAATGTAATTTTGTGGGATATCCTAAAGAGACTTTAGGGTATTACTTTTACACCGATCATCAGGTGTTTGTCTCCAGACATGCTACCTTCTTGGAAAAGCAGTTTATCCTTGAAGGAAACAATGGGAGCAAAATTGAACTTGATGAAGTTCAAGAAGCATAAACTACTACGGATCAAGTGAAAACACCTGTTCAGACTGAACAACCTTCTGTGGAACAGCCCATTCGTAGGTCAGGGAGAGTGTCTCACCAACCTGAGAGGTATTATGGCCTTGTCATTGAGAATGACAATGAATTGTCAATCATTGATAATGACAACCCTGTGACCTATAATGAGGCTATGAGTAGTGTTAACTCAGAGAAATGGCATAGTGCCATGAAATCCGAAATGGAATCTATGTATACCAACCAAGTATGGACTCTGGTTGAGGCGCCTGAAGGTGTTAAGCCTATTGGGTGCAAGTGGGTATACAAAAGAAAGATTGGAGCAGATGGGCAGGTGGAGACCTATAAGGCCAGGCTCGTGGCAAAAGGATTCAGACAAAGGCAAGGGATTGACTTTGATGAAACTTTTTTGCCTGTAGCCCTGTTAAAATCAATTCATATTTTGCTTGCGATTGCTGCTTACTACGACTATGAGATCTGGCAAATGGACGTGAAAATGGCCTTCCTCAATGGGAAACTTGAAGAGGAAGTGTATATGACACAGCCAGAGGGTTTTCTTTCCAAGGGAAATGAACACCTAGTGTGTAAGCTGCTGCGAACCATATATGGTTTAAAGCAAGCTTCTCGTAGATGGAACATCCATTTTGATGAGACAATCAAAGAGTTTGGTTTTATCAAAATTATAGATGAACCATGTGTCTACAAAAGGTTAGTGGGAGCGCGGTAACATTTCTTGTATTGTATTGAAAGAGGAGACGTCAAGAGAGTTGACACACATAACAACGTAGCAGACCCACTCAAAAAGTCACTTTCTCAAAGTCACTTTGATCGTCATAATGACAAGATGGGTATTAGATACCAGAGTGATTGGCTTTAGTACAAGTGGGAGATTGAAAGAGATGTGTCCTAAGTCCAATCATGTATGATGATTTAGGAATAACTTTTATGTAATCTGTTTTGATTTCATTGATATTAATAAAAGACTTATTTTGGTTTTATTGCGGGCTTTATCTATTTAAGTGTTTAAATAAGAAATACCATAGTTTAGAGTAAAGCTTTTTATGGATTATGATGAGATCATAATAATGACACCTAAAAGATGATAACTCTAAACTTAAATATTTCCTGGTCGTAGGATTACTAACTGGTAATTAATAATCCGCAAAGATCGGTACATACTATGCTTGCTTCATTATGAAGGATGTCTGTTCTCATAGACATTTGTGTGGTGACACTATAGCTAGTATATAGGTGCTTATTATAGAATAAGTTCACTGAACATGACTCACACAGCTGAACAACTGATGGAATTCACTCACGTGTCAGCAGTTGTTCACCTAGTGATAGTTGTACAAGTATCCTTAGACTTGAGGTCATCATAGTCATCTTGTGTACACTGAACTATGCTATGGTTTAGTTCTTAGTCTTCAGGGACAATTATAAGGGCTCTACTGGGTATAGGAATTTGTACACGAAGATAGTGTATGATCAATAAAGGGTCTACCCCTTCCAGTGAAGCAAGAGAATGTTCAATGCTGATCCACTATGCTAGTTCAGGAATCTCTGGCCAGAGTGAATGAAATTAGAAAGGAGTTTCTAATTTACATTAAATAAAACTAAGCATAGTGAATGGGAAAGCAAATGATTAAATAAGATAGGCTTGACAGAAGTTCCATGCCTTGTATTTAATCGTGACATTGCAGGGTAGAAGGAATTGATTGTACGGTAACTACTCACTGAATAGGTTCTTGGTATTCTAAGCAGTGAATTCGTATTATCCGGATAGTCGCGATATGCTGAGAAGTATCCCTCACGATGTAGAATAAATATGATTAATTTATTAATTAATCATATTTAATGAATTAGAGAATTATATAAATAATGATAAAATAGTTTTATTATTATTTATTTCTACTACCGGCTTAATATTGAACCTATAGGGTCACACCATAAAAGAGAATGATTTAATGGTGGAGGAATTAATTAATAATGGCTGGTAATTATTTATTTGTGTAATAAATAATTAATTAGCATATTTAATAATTGATTAAATGAGATTTAATTAATTCTTAATATTATTAATTAAGAATTTAATTTTGGAAATTAAATCAAGTGAGAGAATTATTTTTCTAAAGTGTTTAGAAAAGGGATTAATGATTAAAAGGTGTTTTAATTATTAGTTAATTGGTTAATAAGAATAATAAATTAAAGGGTTAATAATAATAATATTTTATGGAAAATTTTCAGCTGACAATTTTGCCTATAAATATACTATTATAAACCCTATTTGCCTCAACCCAAAATAATTAACCCTAATTCTAAAGGAGAACAAGAGGGAGGCAACTAATTCTCTCAACCTCTTCCTCCTCCATCACATTGTACTCTTGGTGGATACCGGTGGAGTGCTTCACACTTGAGGAGCAGCTGCTAGGGATTTCCGCTCATCGTTCTTGGATCGCTATTAAAGACCTCCATCTTTCCATTAACGTAAAGCTTCTTAAGGTAAACATACTGAACTACGAATTCAATATTATTTTTCGCATGGATCCTGCGGAGGGTTTCGTTTTTTTTTTAAGGTTTAAATTTACATTTTCGTTGCGTTTATGTGCTAAAAACCCTTCATTAATGACTTCTTGCTCACATTCAAGCTGATTTCTCAGAATTTCCTCTTTCTTCAAAGACTCAGTTAACTCATCTTTAGCAACTTTACACTGAATTTTCAATTTATCAAACTCACTGAATTGAGTTTCTTACACATCATTTCAATCACTCCAAAACTGAATATTCTCTTTAATCATAGTGTTCTCTTTAGTGAGTCATTTAAGTGTGACACGTTAATGATATAATTCAGTAGACATATCATTAATAGCATCATTACATTCATCTTTGGTGAGTTGTGAAAGATTTATAGTGATTACCTGGTTTTAGATGAGCTAACTTCTATTTCATCTGACTTGGCCATTAGAGCTAGTTTGATATAGTTCATGTCTTCATCTGCATCCTCTCTATCAGCTGCTGTAATAACCCAAATCCGGGGTCAAGATTTGGTGTCACTAAACAATCTTTACATTAACTAAAAGAATAGGTAGATAACCCCTTGTATTTGGATCGTTTACAGGTTATGGTATGAAACAAGAATCTAACCTTCTACAATTCGCAAAAACTACAACACAAGTTTAAATACCTTTATGCTAATGCCCTTGTCTTATTTTTCTGACATCTTCGTCCTCTCGCAGCGGAGATCTCTCTAACTTCTGCTGTCTAACGAAAGCTATTCACTGTTATCCTTATCTGCTTCTGAAAGAAATAAGAATTTACAAAGCAAGAGTGAGCCAAAAATGCCGAGCAAGTATATAAATGGTTTCCAAATATCAATATCAAAAGAAAATTTCCGGACAAAATCTTTAAACAATTTTAAACAATTCTATCTATTCGAGGGAGTCGAGCGAATGAACATTGGCTGTTACCAGCCTTTAATTATAAACCTAAAAGTGACAAGTGATTCCCAGATTCTTCTCCAGAATCAGGGTTTTGTCCGGTTTTTGGAATCATAAACTTTTCGAGAGAGAATTCCGTTAATGGCGATCAACAATAAATTAGACTGGACACTAGTTCACACTCATACCCTGCTGATCAGTCAGGATATAGTGTAGATCTATACCCAACCGTATAGATCCATTCGGGTACCCAGGCACTATCGCCCAAAGGTCCGGTCCATCCCCGGCCCATAGGATCCAGCTCATCACTAGCCCTCACAATAACCATCCAGCCCGTAGAGTATTTTGATGTCAAATCATTTTGATTTCAAAACATCCCAATTCAGGGTTTGCAAATAACCCGAAAGAATCGGCATTTGCTCAAGAGAGAAATCGATAATATGGGAACAATAATGAAAGGAACTGGCATAATTAAGAGTAATTGCAGTGAAATGTAAAACAGTTAACTATTCTGAACTTAGAATAGGAATGAAGAGATATTTGCAGTATGTTATGAGAAAAGTAAGGAATATTTGCCTCGATAAGCTTTAACCACTATTATCGGTTGACTTTTGGATTGTCTTGAAGTTTGTATTTATCGTCAAACCACTATCCTATTCTGGCTATGCTCTCAACACTCAGGTCCTTCGATTGGAACCTCGCTGAACTCGACGACTTACCACTAGATCATTCTTAGTCCGATGTCATCCTCGGTTCTTCCGACTAGGACCTACAGGGTTGAAATACCCTAATTCAGATAATCGCTTAAGTTTAACATTATATCACCATCACTTCTACCCATATGATTTCACATCCCAACTCATATTTATATGTATTATTGAAATACACATAACAATTATGGTTCACTTCTTTGAAACTCGGTTCGGTATTTATATTCGGAAAGTACGTATACTCGTTATTTTGAAAAGTAGGGTAACCGATTATTTATAAAATATCTTGAACCAACACGTAATTAGGATTCATTTAATATAATTATATATCTTCATTTGACGTCTCCGATAGTTTTAGATTACATTCCCGTATTTTCAGAATGAATTTTCCCAAAAATCGGGCAGTTTCTCCTTTATTTATCGGCCTACCCGTTGAATCAATTCGACGTCAACCCAATCAATTCACAACGACCGGCAATCCAAGCATTCGTAAATCCCAACTACCGATACAATTTTAAAAATTAAATAATTATTTTCATCTCGATTCTAACTTTCGAACTAATTTATTTAATTAATAAATGTAGGACTTAGATAAAAATCATCACCGTCCACCATCTGCTCGCCAAGGCTCATTGCCGACGGCGGTAAAATTCGCGGGTACTCGATTAATTCGGGTTTCCGACACGAATTTCACCGATTATTTATTGTAATCTCGCACGAAATATTTTATTAATATCATGAATATTTCTTTAATTAAATTCTGCAGAAAAGAAAAATAGGATTAATAAATAATTTTAAGCCAAACAAACACGCGCATCACGCTGACCAACTGGAGATAACAGAGCACAGCCAGAAAACAAACCGGAAACACAAGCAACAACACAATCCATATCCCCCAAGGCTCTGTCTCACACACACACACACACCCATGACTCACAAACACACACATGACACACACACACACACACATATATATATATATATATATATATATATATATATATATATATTCAGACGATACACACATGCACAGATAACATGTCACGCGCCACCACCTCGCTGGAAAACGACGAAGGGCGGAGGCTGAAACAGAGAAACGGGATCCAGGGAAGAGAACAACGGGCAAGAATGAGAAATTACCGAAACAGGGAAGAGCAAGTGCGCGAGAAGAAGGAGAAGCAGAGGTAGGGGAAAGAAGCACAAAAAAAATTGGGAGAGGAAAGAAAAACAAGAGAGAGAGAGAGAAACTCGGTGAGATGAGAGAGAGGGAGATGGTTGAGACCATCTGTAGAAAAAAAAACAGGGAATAAAATTGATAGAATTTATCTCGATTAATTTGTTTCCTATCTAAATCTGACACCGCACTCAAATTTAAACGATACCTTTTTGCAGACAAAATAAATCGACATAATTCCAAATAAATCTCCAAATTCCCAAAATAGTTAAAACTAATAATATTCTAAAATTTTAAAATTTGTAAGTCAATTTTGGACCACACAACCGTCCTGCATTTTGCACTATAACGAACAAACACGCGGGTAAATAAAAACCAGAAAGTTATCGAAATAATTTAAATTTTTTTGAAATATTCCAAACTTAATAAAATATGAATTTCGAAATCTTTAAATAATTCTGAAATTAAATACTGATTTTACAATTAATTACAATTTAGAAAATCATTTTAAAATAAATAACCATTAAAATATTTATTTCTAAATTTTATAAACTCCTAAAAATAATAATTAAAATTATAAATCAATAAAAATAATTTTTGAAATAATTTTAGCATTTATGAGAATAAATATTGAATAAAATCACTTTAGAAGAAAAATAAATTCATACAGCTTAATAATTGATTATACAATTAATCTTTATACCCAACCAATCACACACAATTAATAATACAGCAACGCAGAGCTGACAGAACCATCACATACTTTATTTATTTAACAATTCGATAATTATATTTACATATCGGATCTGAAAATAGGTTACTTAGCCGCTAAGTAACTATATAACGATACGATTTTAATACCAGACTTGGATAATTATCAAAACAGAGCTTTCTATAAAACACTTTATACAAAAAATAAGGTGATAAAACCTCGCCTTTCGAGAATACGAGTTTTATCGATCTATAAAATGATTAGCGTATCAAAAATTTCACGTCGGGGCTCATATAGGGCAAACTGTACCTCGGATCGAAAGAGTCAAAATACGGAAAATGTTCACAATTATTAGGTTATGAAGGAGTTTTTGGAAGAGTTTCGGGTTGTAAAAACGCAAAAATGGTTGAAGTGGGACGATTTCCGATTCTAAAAAGTAATTTTATAATTACGTAAAAATAATCATTATTAATTCTATAAATCCTTATAAAATCACATAAAAATCGAAAAATTCCCGGAAAATATCAAAATTATCTATATTTTATTCTGGATAATTAAGAATTAAAATATCCTAATTTTATCAAACATAACCACCAAAATATTATTATCAATCATCAGATGATTCACCAAAAATTCACGTAATAATCACATAATAATTATTTATTGATAAAAATACTTACACTCGATATCCCGGATATTACATCCTTCCCCCCTTAAAAAGATTCAACCCTCAGAATCATACTAAAGAATGGACAATAATATTCTTTAAGTATTTTACTTTAAATTTCCCAAAACTCATCATTTTACCCATTACTCCACGGTTTCCTACCGACATCAAATTTATCATTTGTCCATGCACTTGACTCATATCTCCATTTCATATATATGGAGCTAAATTACTCTTCCTGGTCATACACATTTGAACATCTTATGAACTCGTTATACCTGTGACAACAAGGTCAACTCATTCGCAATCGTTCTATCTATCTTATTGCCTTAAAGGACTATCTTAATTTATACAAATCTGTTTTTCTTTCTAATTCTAATAATTCATGCTCATAAATACTTCCCATTTTCACTGACTATTCCACTTTACTTTCCATGTCTCTTTCTGTTCGGTTAGCCTGGCCTATGATCGTTTTCAATCATATTCGAGAATCTTTAATCGATCTCTTGTACTTCTCATCCATTTGCGCCCGATATACTGAGCTTATGGCGGCTTCAATCTCTAAATGTCTTAAGTCCATTCTAAAATTTAGAATTAAAGGAAAATCTCGACAATTGTATTTAACTCACCACTTTGAAGTATACCTCAATTTATTTTCAATCACTATCAAGTATATTCATCGAGCGGGAATCCTTTACTATCTGAAAGAAAATGTATTAATTTGGAATGGGCTGAATCATAAATTTATTCAAAACCGAACTCCAGGTACTAATACTCATTTTGTTATCATATCAAATTAGATATCAGTACAAACTTTGATGCTCACAACATCCCATGCTGTAGTCAACATCAATCATCTATACCAATACCACCTTTGATATTTAACCACAAAGTAAGTATCAGCATAAATAAGGAACTGAATTAAACCTGTCCTTTAATTTCTAACTTTTCCAATTCCTTTACCTACTCCTCAACAATTTTAATGATATTCACTCCTTCTTTTCTACTCAAGACATCTGTGCCTAAGTGGACTTTACCTGGTTGGTAGTTAACCAAACAACCATAGCGCATAATCAATTATGACCAGAATTCATATCTTTGAAGCTTAAAACGCAGTTGCTACCTTTCACCCTTCGCAGGAATATCTTTAGGTGTTCAATTTGGTCTTCCTTAGTCCTTGAATTGAACGAGGATGTTATCAATAAATATAATTACACTATCCAAATACTCCATATACACAATGTTCATTTAATTCTTGGGAACAACGGGTACATAATATCATTATAACTCATAATGTCCATACCTTACTCTAAATACAGTCTTTATTGTGACCTCAGGCTTACAACTTCTGATGATCAATGCGTGACTTCATACCTCTATTTGTCCTTTCTATGACCATATTTGTGCATAACACGATATATTCCTTACCTCATTATTCCTTCATTCTACAATCCTGAAACTTCTTTAACTAATTATTTAATCCCTACTGGGCCATATGATATAGGGCTTTTGACACCAGCTCGATCTGTGCAGTAACTAATGAGAAATTTTACATCATGCTTCGAGATAACCCTGGTAAATTATCCGCTAGAACCTTCGGGACTTCATTTTAATTTTAGAGAATTTCGATATGAGATTCATTGTAACGCACCCCTCTAACAGTTCGCCACTAATACCTTTGTTTAATCTTCCCTGTTTACGCGTATTCTTTGGATGAAATTCCTATCTCCAAATATCTAGTGTTTCACTCCATCCTCATATCAGTTCTGGAACAACTGACATTCACAACTTGCTTATATCCTGGACTATTTTATAAAATTTCTTTATCATCCTTTTGATTCCACTTCTTTTCTTAATTAGTTCTCCATTCTCATTACTCGTTATCTCTTTTAAACATAAGGGATTTCTTTTTCTTGATAATATTAATCTGTTCATTATTAGATAAGCCATTTCTGAAGTTAACACTGGAATGAAGGCTTTTATTTATAATAATTTTTTTAAAATTCTTATTAACAGAATTATTAAAATTCATCGGTAATTATTTGCTTAGCCTCGCTTAAATTATCACTGATTGAATATTTGGATTTCCCCAATTGATCAACATTTCTTTTTCCTGAGTTCGCATGCGGACTTCGTCAGTCTCTGTCTTACATCGGATACTTGTATTTGCAAGTTTTCTAGTATTTTACAGTAACTTCCATTAAATTGTCATTCGACATAGATGTACATTCATGTCCTTCATGGGGTATTATTACAGATGGTGACATTTCTTTGCTCTATCTTGGATCTTCAGTTCTTGCAAACGTTCTTTCACTAGCATGTACCCATAACTTTATGTTCTTCTTATTTATTATAAAGGTCATATTCATCTAGATACAATCTTGCATAACTTGTAGTAACATTGCGCTAATTCTATTAAACTTTTGATTTCTGTTAATGCCACTACTTCCTCCAAATTCCTAATCGCTTTGATCGGTTCTGAAAATCATGTCAGAATTTGACTTAATCTAATTGGGATCGATTTCCATTTAACTGACCATTAGTTGGTAAATTTAATCAATTAACTCTTTTAATTGATCAATTAAGCCAAGTGATGACTAGCTAAATAAAATCAATGACCAATTATGTAAAGTCGGTTTGGTTATAACAACTTTTTCAAGAACCGAGATCGCAATTGCTTGGAGTACCAACGAATATATACTTCTTTATCCTTAAGAGTAGGGTAATTTCTGAAAATTTGGGCAGCATTCCCCCTATACCATCGACTACCAGTCGGATTCAAGCCGACACCATCAATCAATCAAGCCATCTAGAAGCACATCAATTCCCCATACTTCCGAATATATTGTGTTGATCACCATATATACCATTAACTGACATAGCATACATCCTTTGAATTGACCTAAGGTCTTAAACCAACAATGATAAATATAACCATACATTTCTCAGTTCTTTCAGAATATTACAAAATGTTATCGATGAGCTTAAAATTATCTTGTTGTTCCTCAAAAACATTATTTTGCAAATTCTTTTAACTTATCTTTGAAGTTCAAGCACTCCAATTAAAGATTCACATCACTGAGGCTCATTTATAAATCCATCTTAAGGATATCTTTTAGTCTTATTTCTCACCAGTGATACTTGAATATGATTACTTTTTAAGAATTATGTTATGTCCTTCAACTAATCTTACAAATCGTTTATCGTTAACGATATACACTCATTTTTATTAATTAATCTTTTTATCTTCTAATAAACACACATAATCTTAATTATCATTATTATAATCTGGTGAAAACTCAATCATCAAATCATTATTTCTTAAAAGGTTTCATAGTCGAATTACCATTACTTCATTTCCATTTATGCTCCCGTATCGAACCTTCGTCACTAGCCCGCTTATGGGTATAAAATTTATCATAACTTACTTACTCAAGTTAGAGAACCTCACAATTTATTGAAGAACACGTTCAAAATTTGATTGCAATTACGATTTCTTCTATCTTGATTATTTACGACAATTATCTTCCCGCGATGAAGGGATGCTTCACGTATTAATTGCATGTCTGAGTCATTGTTCAGAATTCCTTTGGCCTTCGATTATCGTCCCGACCCTCGTTCGCTTTTTCTGACGCACACAGCTTTACTTCCTTATTTTATAGTTAATTTATTTATTACGGTTCACTAATTACTCACTTCACTTCGAAATCTCCTAATTTCAAGTGCGTCACGTCATTGCAATCTACCGCACTAATGAGATCTTTGTAACAAGAATAACCGTCTAATTTGATGTCTTTGTAACGACCACATTATCGGTGAATTCGTTCTTCCTTTCCCGCAGTTGTCCACCATTTATCTGCTTGCAATCATATCTACATTCGACATGTGGTTTTACCTGCTATACGGGACTATCCCATTTCTTTTAAAATCGTCAAAGAACAGACTCTACACAAGAGGAGACTTTATGAATATGATTTTGATTAAAACTAGATAAGGAATAACAATGCAACAACCGATTGGGAGGATTTGTAAGTCAATAAATTGAAGGAAGAAGAATGAGGGAGGATTTAGATATGAATGAGACAACCATATTTGTACTCAAGATGGCCAGTCTTTCATACTATATGGCATACAACACATGATTAAGTGGCGTCCCACCCGACTTTTCGTCATTTCGACAAAGCGTCACACCACAACACTGTTTGTCCCAATCAGGAATTAATATTCTGAGAAGAGAAATAATTCAGAAGGAATACAATAAATTTTCGTTCATTTTCGCCTCATATAATTTGTCGATAAGAGAAGCTCATATGTATTAAAAAATTATGAAGAACAATTGCTACCGTATTAGAGGAAAGAATGTCAGTGTTGGTCACCACCCATGTTTCACTAAAATAAACCTTCAAGGATTATTCAAATAACAGATTCACCATTTCGGTCACGTCATAGCTTTGGAATGTAGATAACCCCTTGAATTTGGATCATTTACAGGTTATGGTATAAAACAAGAATCTAACCTTCTATAATTCGCAACAACTATAACACAAGTTTAAATACCTTTATGCTAATGCCCTTGTCTTATTTTTCTAACATATTTGTCCTCTCGCAGAGGAGATCTCTCTAACTTCTGCTGTCTAACAAAAGCTATTCATTGTTATCCTTATCTGCTTCTGAAAGAAATAAAAATTTACAAAGCAATAGTGACCCAAAAATGCCCAGCAAGTATATAAATGGTTTCCAAATATCAATATCAAAAGAAAATTTCCGGATAAAATCTTTAAACAATTTTAAACAATTCTATCTATCTGAGGGAGTTGAGCGAATGAACGTTGGTTGTTACCAGCCTTCAATTATAAACCTAAAAGTGACAAGCGATTCCCAGATTCTTCTCCAGAATCAGGGTTTTTTTCCAGTTTTTGGAATCATAAACTTTTCGCGAGAGAATGCCGTTAATGGTGATCAACAATAAATTAGACTGGACACTAGTTCACACTCATACCCTGCTGATCAGTCAGGATATAGTGTAGATCTATACCCAACCGTATAGATCCATTCGGGTACCCAGACACTATCGCCCAAGGGTCCGGTCCATCCCCGGCCCATAAGATCCAGCTCATCATTGGCCCTCACAATAACCATCCAGCCCATAGAGTATTTTGATGTCAAATCATTTTGATTTCAAAACATCCCAATTCAAGGTTCACAAATAACCCGAGAGAATCGACATTTTCTCAAGAGATAAATCGATAATATTGGAACAATAATGAAAGGAACTGGCATAATTAAGAGTAATTGCAGCGAAATATAAAACAGTTAACTATTCTGAACTTAGAATAGGAATGAAGAGATATTTACAGTATGTTACGAGAAAAGTAAGGAATACTTGCCTCGATAAGCTTTAACCACTATTATCGGTTGACTTTTGGATTGTCTTGAACATTTGTCTTCATCTTTAAACCACTATCATATTCTGGCTACGATCTCAACACTCAGGTCCTTCGATTGGAACCTCGCTGAGCTCGATGACTAACCACTACATCCTTCATAGTCCGATGTTGATCCTCGGTTCTTCCGACTAGGACCTACAGGGTTGAAATACCATAATTCAGATAATCGCTTAAGCTTAACAATATATCACCATCACTTCTACCCATATGATTTCACATCCCAACTCATATTTATATATATTATTGAAATACACATAAAAGTTATTGTTCACATCTTTGAAACTCGGTTTGGTATTTATTTTCGGAAAGTACGTATACTCGTTGTTTTGAAAAGTAGGGTAATCGATTATTTATAAAATATCTTGACCCAACACATAATTAGGTTTCGTAATATAATAATATATGTTCGTTCGACGTCTCTGATAGTTATAGGTTACGTTCCCGTATTTTCGGAATGAATTTTCCCAAAAATTGGGCAGCGTCTCCTTTGTTTATCGGCCTACCCGTCGAATCAATTCAACGTCAACCCAATCAATTCACAACAACCAGCAATCCAAACATTCGTAAATCCCAACTACCGATATAATTTTAAAAATAAATAATTATTTTCGTCTCAATCCTAACTTTCAAACTAATTTATTTAATTTATAAATCTAGGACTTAGATAAAAATCATCACCGTCCACCGTCGGCTCGCCAAGGCTCATTGCCGAAAGCGGTAAAATTCGCGGGTACCCGATTAATTCGGGTTTCCGACACGAATTTCACCGATTATTTATTATAATCTTGCATGAAATATTTTATTAATATCATGAATATTTCTTCAATTAAATTCTGCAGAAAAGGAAAATAGGATTAATAAATAGTTTTAAGCCAAACAAACACGCGCATCACGCTGACCAACCGGAGATAACAGAGCACAGCCGGAAAACAAACCGGAAACACAAGCAACAACACAATCCACAGCCCCCAGTGCTCTCACACATACATACACCCATGACTCACATACACACATGACACACACATATATATATACAGATCATACACACATGCACGGATAACATGTCACGAGCCACCACCTCGCCGAAAAATGGCGAAGGGCGGCGGCTGAAATAGAGAAACGGGAACCAGGGAAGAGAACAATGGGCAAGCCTGAGAAAATACCGAAATAGGGAGGAGCAGGTGTGCGAGAAGAAGGTGAAGAAGAGGTCGGGGAAAGAAGCACAAAAAAATTGGGGGAGGAAAGAAAAACGAGAGAGAGAGAAAGTCGGTGAGATGAGAGAGAGGGAGATGGTTGAGACCATCTGTAGAAAAAAACAGGGAATAAAATTGATTGAATTTGTCCCGATTAATTTGTTTCCTATCTAAATCTGACACCGCACTCAAATTTAAATGATACCTTTTTGCGGACAAAATAAATCGACATATATCCAATTAAATCTCCAAATTCCCAAAATAGTTAAAACTAATAATATTCAAAAAATTTAAAATTTGTAAGTCAATTTTGAACCACACAACCATCCCGCATTTTGGCACATTAACGAACAAACACGCGAGTAAATAAAAACCAGAAAGTTCCCAAAATAATTTTAAATTTTTTGAAATATTCCAAACTTAATAAAATATGAATTTTGAAATCTTTAAAGAATTCTGGAATTAAATACTAATTTTACAATTAATTGCAATTTAGAAAATCATTTAAAAATAAATAACCAATAAAATATTGATTTCTAAATTTTATAAATACCTAAAAATAATAATTAAAATTTTAAAGCAATAAAAATAATTTTTGAAACAATTTTAGCATTTATGAGAATAAATATTGAATAAAATCACTTTAGAAGCAAAATAAATTCATATAGCTTAATAATTGATTATACAATTAATCTTTATACCCAACCAATCACACACAATTAATAATATAGCAACGCATAGCTGATAGAACCATCACATACTCTATTTATTTAATAATTCAATAATTACATTTAAATATCGGATCCGAAAATAGGTTACTTAGTCGCTAAGTAACTATATAACGATACGATTTTAATAACAGACTTGGATAATTATCAAAACAGAGCTTCCTATAAAATACTTTATACAAAAAATTAGGTGATAAAACCTCGCCTTTCGAGAATACGAGTTTTATCGATCTATAAAATGATTAGCGTATCAAAAATTTCACGTCGGGGCTCGTACATGGCAAACCGTACCCCAGATCGAAAAAGTCAAAACACGGAAAGTGTTATGAATCATCAGATTAGGTTATGAAGGAGTTTTCGGAAGAGTTTTGGGTTGTAAAAATGCAAAAACGGTTAAAGTGGGAAGATTTCCGATTCTAAAAAGTAATTTTATAATTACGTAAAAATAATCATTATTAATTCTATAAATCCTTATAAAATCACATAACAATCCAAAAATTCCCAGAAAATACCAAAATTATCTATATTTTATTCTGAATATTTAAGAATTAAAATATCCTAATTTTATCAAACATAACCACCCAAATATTATTATCAATCATCAGATAATTCACCAAAAATTCACGTAATAAACACATTATAATTATTTATTGATAAAAATACTTACACACGATATCCCGGATATTACAACTGCCCAATCATTTTCTTGAGTAATGAAGGCCTTCTCCTTTTGTTTGAGCAACTCAAAATATTTCTTCTTATAATCCACATGGTCAAACCTTTTCTTTTCAGAGCTTGGATTTCTACACTCATTTACAAAATGACCATTCATCCCACATTTGAAACATTTGAATTTAGTTTTATCAACCATTTTTCTGTTAGATTTTGCAGCTCCAAAATTTTTCTTGAATTTGAGCTTTGTAAACCTTCTTGACAGAAAAGATAGATACTCATCAACATCATCTATGTCATCTTGGCTGGGAAAATTATTATCTTCAGCCATCAGTCCTTTTCCCTTACCCAAGTCAAATCTTCCTTCACAAACATTGTTGTTTGGTGCAGCTTTATCAGCTTCAAACTTCAACTCTACGACTATCTCTTGATCAGCTACTAGTGCCACTGATCCACCTTTCTTTCTTCCTTTTTCTATCAGTTCATATTTTTCTATTTCAAGCTCATATATCTTTAGAATTCCATACAGTCTCTCAAGAGTAAAATCCTTGTACTATAATGAATTTCTAAGAGATGATGTCACTGGCTTCCACTCTTTTGGAGAAAACCTCAGGATTTTAGATTGGAATCCTTGGTTTGGTAGACCCTTCCATACAACTATAGACCATTCAGTAGTTTTTGAAATCTACCGAAAATGTCACTGTGGTGCCCCAAAATTTGGGGGATCAGGGATCTAGGAGGCCACTCCATCCTGAATCATGTTTAACACTTATCTCACACAACAATATGTATATACTCACACCCCTATGATCCCACACTTATCAACACACACACACACACACTTACAGGTTATTGTATTAGAAATGGATAATTCATTACTAGAGTTTATCAAATCCACAAAGTGATAATTATTATAGAACAAAAGTTGTTAAGTCTTACCACGGGTGTAACCTTTATTTAAGTTTAGACCGGCGGCCAAATATATGTTTATTTAATATTACCTTACATAAGTCATACTTATTCTTAGGTCCCAAAGTATCGTAGAAGGGGGGGTTGAATACGATACTCACTAAATTAAAAAAATTCTTTCGAATCTTTTACGGATATAAAATTTAGTGTTCATTTAGTGGTTCCGTGTTCTTGAGGTAAATAGTGTTTCAGACGATATATTAATGAACACAAGATATTCGGGGAAGTATATATTCATATATAATTCCTCGAATGTGTTCTATACTTCTGTAAATGAATTTACCGGCTATAATCTAAGAACAACAAAGTTTCTAGCTACTACAAAGATTTATAAATCAAATCCTATACAATGATTTATCTTTATGTTTGTCTAAGAATTCAATTACCGGATAACGATTATAATGCCCCAAAGAATATACGAGAGTTAAATCGGGCATTATAACGTTTCTCCGGTGAGAAGTTAAATGGATATACAATTGCTTGTACTTCTCTGTATTTTCTTTGCTGCTGTTTATCATCTCTCATTTTTTGTTGGAGAAGAAGATAAAACCAGAACAACACAACTAAAATTGTTAACTTGATATGCTGCTGTAGTGTAGTCTTTATATTCAATTCAAATATGTGGCTGAAAAATGAACCACACAAATAAATTGATTGAAACATTAAAGTAGTGGCTGAAAGTTACTTGCGACTAGGGGGTACTCTTCTACTTTACTTGCGACCAGAGGGTAATTGGCACTTGAAATTTATCCTCACAAAACTTACATGCGACCACATGGAGGGGAAGACTTTTTCCTTTGATTATTTTTGAATCCTCAGGTTTCTTGCGACCAAGTAACTCCTGTGAGTTACTTGCGACCATAAAGTACTTAAACAAAAGAAACATGCACCCTGTGGTTTCCTTTCTTTTTTCCTTTTTCCTTTTTCCTTTTTTTTTGTTTTTTTTGTTTTATTTTTCTTTCATGTTTTTTTCCTTTTTCTTTTTCTTTCTTTTTCTTTTCTTTTCATTTTTTCTTTTTTTATTTAAGTTTAAATTGTAATTAAATGAATTTATAAAAAAAACTTAAATATAACTTATATAAATAAACTAATTTAGATTTATAAAATAAACTTATTTAAAGTTTATAAAATAAATTATTTTAAGTTTATTAAATATATTATATTAAAGTCCATTAAATAAATTTATTTAAGCTAACAATTAAACTTTGAACTTGGCCAATCCCTCGAGTTGTTTAGCTATATACCCCGCGCACCTCTTCTCGTACTTTAACAGATAAAAAATCAATCCAAATATTCCCAACTTAACAATTTTTCTATAAATAATATCCAGATTCCTTTCATGAGTTGTTGATGCCTTGTGCAACTGGTCTGGTTCACAAATGACTAACTTCGATTCAGGTTTTCGTATTATAGCCTTGGTTATATTGTTAAGCTTGCAACAACTCTATCGCTTTGGAAACTGACTATCAATAAACAAATGTACTTTCACTAAAATCCTTTCTGGTACTTTAGACAACGTCTTCATTGCTACTACAATCTTTAATACTTCATTCACTATTCTTCACTGACATTTGAATAGATAAGTGAACTCTTGTCAGTGAGTATAACTTCAAGGCTGTAGCTGTCTTCCTTAACCCCTGTCTATACCATGTCTTCAATTTTTCGGATTCCTATGCTTCGAACACTGTCTATCTTCAGTCAATGCCAATATACTGAAATGTTCTGATAGCACTTATACACTGAATCTTCATCATTTCTGAAACCCTGAAAGTCTTTAACCTTTATTCTTCACTGAGGTATGAACATATTAATGAAATTCTTTCAGTAAAATATAGACAGACTTCAAGCCTTTTTCTAATCTTTCATTCTTTGTATTTGCCTTGTCTTTATTTCTTCTGATTTCTTGTGTAGTCATAGTATTATTAATGTTAGGAATATGTTGTGAACTTGATGATAAGTTGAACAAAACACCTTAGTAGATTTAACTTAATGTTTTTGTAGCTCTCGACGGATGTTCTAATGTAATCCCGGCGGATGAAATTTATAGTCCCAACGGATGTCAACTGAACATCCATTAAAAGTGTAGATTATGTAACAATAAGTCTTGTAGCACATTTCTGCAAACAACAATGTACTAGATAATACTGTAGGATTCTTTAAGTCATGTTAACTACTGGATTGATATGCACAATAGGTTGGCTAATTATAAATATAAGATGTCCTGTAATTTTGTATAAGTGAAATAAAGTGAAGTGGCAGAAAGACTCCCGACGGATGATCTACAAAGACTCCCGACAGATAATCAACAAGGCTCCCGACAGATGACCAACATAGTCCCGACGGATGATGATATTCAAAATAGCAGTTGATAGTGACAACACGGTCACATGCGTCGGGTGTTTGTAAATGGAATGTGGCAGCCTAATTGCAGGATTTAGAGTACAAAGAATCATTACCATTTCCATGCAATTATGAAGATATTCAAAGATGCTGGATAGAGTAATGTAGTAGCATGAAATTAGACTAGATTTAGTTTGTCTTATTGTCTTGTCTTACTATCATATAACTTGGTAATATATAAACAAAGTGTAGCAAGTTAAACAATCTAACTAATTAAGTGATAAGTGGATTTTATATCTACTTGGAACGCTTCATTACAAGCTTAAGTTGGCATTTTGGACTCAAGTTATTGGTATTTTTGATGTGTTTTTGCGTTATTGCATTTCAGGCATCAGTCATACGAATAAGGGAGATTTTCAAGGAAATATGCTGAAAAGAGATCAAAATTTGAAGCCTAGGCCATTCTCAATTTGTATAGAATCTCATTATCTTTGCGTGGGCAGTTGAATCGCCTAATTCTGATGAGCAGAACTCAAGATACGACCAAAAGAAGAATTGTCAGAATTTTTCCAAAATGTCAGCGCGGCCGCACCGGAACCGCCGCTGAAAACACTATTCCAGCGCGGCTGTGCCCAAAAACAGTGTGCCCGCGCCCGGTTTTTGCCCCAGAATCCTGATTTTAGTCGAAATTGAAGATATTGAGAGTCCTGGTCATCCTGGAGCCTATATATACCAATAAAAAGATGTTTTTAACAAGAAGGAGACCTGGGAGAGCAATAAGAAGATCTAGAGAGCACGAGAAGGCTACGAAGTAGAAGACTTTTGTTTTCTTTAATATAGTTGATACTTGGATGCTTGTTTTAGATTTGTCTTTGAACCCTAGTACTCTTATCTTGTTTTATATCATGCTTTCATTGGAACCCATGGTGACGATGAGTTCGGTTATGAACTAATCGTTATCGTGGGGTTCTAACGGATTTACTTATGGAATTCTATAGTTAATTTGTTCCAATACCTTAGTGTGTGGTGATTGTATGATAACCTAGTATTGGTTGTGCTTATTCGTCTTATATGCGTAGCTAACATATAAGATATCGTATTAATCTCTATTGAAGCGACAGTGAATATAGAGGTTTGGAACTTGCCATGCTAGCATAGGTTCATATGTTATTGTTATGCATGATTGTTAGGTCCCGAATTATCGTAAAGGGGAGGGGGGGTTGAATACGATAATCACTAAATTAAAAATTATTTCAAATCTTTAGCCGATATAAGATTTAGTGCTCGGTTAGTGGTTTCGTGTTCTTGAGAGGAATATTGTTTGGTACAATAAAATGAACACAAGATATTCGGGGAAGTATATATTCGTATATAAATCCTCGAGGGGTGTTCTACACTCCGGTAAATAAATTAACCGGCTACAATCTAAGAACAACAAAGTTCCTAGCTTCTACAAAGATTTACAAATCAAATCCTATACAATGATCTAGCTTTTGTTTGTCTAAGGATTTAAATATCGGGTAAATTATGATGCCCTTATGAATATACAAGAGTTAAATCGGGCATTATAACGTTACTCCGGTGAGAAGTTAAACGGATATCAATGTGCTAAGCTTCTCTGTATTCTCTTTGTTTCTTATTTTCATCACCTCTCGTGAGAGAGAAGATGAACAGAACTTTTTAACAATAATCATTTTGATTGTTATATATTCTTCTTCTCTCTTCTCTGTGTAGACTTTCAATTCATTTAGACAGGTGGCAGCTTTGTGTCCACAAATATCCTTGAATTGCTGTTGTATAATTCACTAAAAAATCAACCAAGTGTTCTATGCCGACTGGAGTATATTTCTTCTATGGAGACCAGCATCTGTGTTGCTCTAAGGTGACCAATTGAGCTCTATGGCGACCACTTGAGCTCTATGGCGACTATTGGAGCTTTATGGCTACTACTGGAGCTCTATGGCGACCACTGGAGCCCTATGGAGACCACTGGAGCCCTATGGCGACCACTAGAGCCCTGTGGCGACCACTGGAGCTCTATGTTAACCACTGGAGCTCTATGGCGACCATACTTACACTACTATGGCGACCAGAGTGAAGAGTCTTCTGCCTTAGAATATTTTGCTTCTGTTTTGCCATTCTTCACTGTATCAACACTTTCTTCTGTAATTGAATTCAAATCCTTTCTTGTATACTAATGTTTGGTGCACTGGTCTGGTTCAAAAACAACTAGCATTGAGAGAACCTAATTCAATTTGTCTTGTATTTCTGAGTTGATACAGATTGGTTGAATATCTATTGCTTCTAACATTGACCGTCAATAAACAACTGTACTTTCACTGGAATCCTTTCTGGTACTTTAAACATCATCTTCATTGCTACTACAATCTTGAACACTTTATTTACTGTTCTTCACCGATGTTTGAACATATAAATGAGCTCATGTCAGTGAGTATAACTTCAAGACTGCAGCTGTCTTCTTTAACCTCTGTTTATACCATGTCTTCAATTCTTCAGATTCCTATGCTTTGAACACTGTCTATCTTCAATCAATGACAATACACTGAAATCTTCAGGTAGCACTTATACACTGAATCTTCAACATTTCTGAAACCCTGAAAGTCTTTAACCTTTATTCTTCACTGAGGCATGATCATATTAATGAACTACTTTCAGTGACCTATAGGCACACTTCAGGCTTTCTTCTAATCTTCTGATTCTTTATATTTGCCTTGTCTTCATTCTTCCTGATTTCTTGTGTAGACGTAGTATTATTAACCTGGCATGTTCTAGTGTTCTTATCATGTTGAGTTATCACGTAACTGTTCATATAACTACGCAGTCTCAGCAAACAATCTCCCCCTATTTGATTGTTAATCCTAACAAACAAATTAAATAGATAGGATAACTCAACTAACAACTAGAAAAAGTAATGTACCAAAACTTGTAAATGATGCTACTGGTTTTTTGGATCAAATACTGTATTTCTAAATTTCTTGAGTAACTGAAATGAAAGATGCTTGTTCCTCTAGCACTGAACTGATCTTCAAGTAGTTTCATCTTCATTTCCCTGGTTCTACAAATCTCTTCCAGATAATACTTCTCAGTTTTAAAGTAATCATCAGCAGCTTCTTTTATACAACCACATTTCCTGTTGAGAAGCGCATATCTCTCTTGCTTCTCCCTCTATGAGAATCAACTGCTTAAAGGAGATAACCTTCGTTTACCACCTCTCCTGTACAATAGGATCCGCATATAAAAACCAATGGTACTCCCCTTTTGGAAAACAGCTTCTCCCCTTATGAAGAATAGTGAAGAACCAAACCACTTCTTCTAATTACTAGGAAATCACCTTGTGTTTACCACCTCTCCCGTACAATAGGATCCGTAGTTACAAACAACAATGGTGTGGTGTAGTTTACATGTGCTTTACCTTTTTCCTCCTTCCTGCTATTTCTCCCCCTTAGTTGAGGAATCCTCCAAACTATTTACTTAAGCTTTTATCTCCCCCTTAGAGAAGGAATGTATGCAGTTGTCTGAAGAAGTTCTCATATTTCAATTGGTTGGAAAAGAAATAACAAGTTATAGTCTGATCAACCATGTTCCTTTAAATGATCTAAGAATGACTTCACCGTTGATCATCATGTTCACCAATCTTCCCAACTCCTTATACCTCCCAAATGTGAGATCACCAATTGTTACAAATTGTTATGTCTCGAACTTGTTAGGTTTTGAAGTATTCTAATCCAATCCGTAAATGTTAGGTCCCTAAGAGTTAGGTTCCAATCATAAACAGATTCGAGACCCGAAGTATCAAGAACCATGTTTAGGGATAGGGAATGGGATATGGTGTTTCTCTTTCTTCCTCGCTGTGAGTGTGTGATTCTATTTTATGTACCTCACAACTGTTTCACTCTTCTCTCCACTCGTGTTTACAGTCATTCTCACAAGTGTATCACTCCTCTCATAGCTCCAAAATCCAGCTGTACCTGCAAGGAAAATCACCTTAGCCATCCTTAAGGAGGTCACAGCTGGTGCAATGGGAGTTCGCAAATCCCCATCCTTGTTAGACTTGTCAGATGAATCTGAGTCATAATCTACAAGTTGCTAGTTTCCATTTTAAGGTTCCAGATTTGAACTCTGGGAAGGTAAACAATGATCCAAAGAATTTAGCATAAAGATCAAATTTTCCTTCTAATGTCTGTGAAGATATTTCCTTGTGACTCATCAGGTAATATCTCAATCATTGTCAATAAGTTGCTGATCTGCACCTATGTCAGATCCACTCTCCGCAGATGCATCCAGGTTTATTAGTCCTGGGGAGGTAGACACTGACCACTGATATATGGCTATTGGATCAGTATCCTCTCCTAACACCTGTAAAGGCAATTGGTCCTTTAAAGAACCTTGAACAATCAAATCAGACCATAAAATAGTCGAAACTCTTGTTTCCGTTAACTCATCCTTTGTGTGTGTAACCTTTCCTTGTGCATCAATAATTGCTTTTGTTTGAGGTGGTGACACTACATCGGATACCCTGGATGACAGGAAAATTTCAATAGACGCACCCTCTTGAGAGGATGAATCTAGTAACTGGTATTGTGCCTTTTCAGCCATTACATCTTTTTGAAAAGATGTATGAGGGCTAGCAGTTGCCTCGGTTTAAATACTACTCATCTGATAGGGTTTAAAATATGGCCTTAGTATGTAATTAATGTTGCATACATTATATCAGAATTGGGCTGAAAGTCAGGCCCATTTGAGAAGGCCCAAAACCCTAAATATTAATTAATTTCTTAATTAATTAATAAAGGATAAGTCAGCTGATGAGATGAGTCCTAGTGGAGAAATAAATCCTTGTAGGTTGGTCTCCAAGGAACCTGGTGGGATAAGGAATCAACTTCCTACCTCTTAGGACTCCAAAGTCCATTCTAATTCCGAGACTTTCCCACCAAGTCTCCTAACCCAAGTCCAATTCAAGGACTCCCAACATCTATATAAAGGGCCTCACCCCACAAATCAGAACTACCTTTTTCGACTTGATCCTTGGCAATCACTAAGGTACGTAGGCATCTTGTTAAGGCAGAGTGAGTCACGAAACACAAGAGCAGTCAAATCGAGCCTCGAAGCTCACGTTCCCTAGTAATAAATACAACAATTATTATACCTTAGTTTTTGATTCATAACATTTGGTGCCGTCTGTGGGAAAGCACGATAACAACCATGGCGAGAACACGGAGAGGAAGCAGTGCCCTAGAAGGAGGAACACCAACGGGAACAACCCAAACGATTTCATCAACCATGGAGGTACCTCCTCATTCAACCTATGTCGCCACCCAAGGAGGAGCCCAGGTAGAGGCAACTGAACCTCAACAACAATGGATGATTCCCCCGGCTCCTTAAGGTACGAATCTCCAACTTGAACAACTACATACACCTGTGAATTCTTGACCCGTTGGATATGAGTATTCAACTGTTGTGCCCACTAACCCCCTTATGGGATGCCCCTTTACCCCGAGGTAGGAGGAAGTAGGCATGCTGGACGGAGTGAAGAATGGGGGCAAATACCCCCAACATACAAGGTTTGACTCCTATCCCGAAGGATCGGAAATTTTCTGGTCCTTATACTGAGAGAGACTCTGAATCTTCGGATGATAAAGTAGCACCACGAAGGAGACGTGGTGGAAAAGAGCCGATACCTGATGGTAACCAACGTCCCAAGAGCACCCGAGGGACGAATCCCCAAGAAGTGCAGGAGAGAATCAGGGCTTATGAGGCTGATATTCAAAGGCTGAAGCGCGACTTGGAGGCGCACCAGGCCCCCAGACCCCCAATACCACCTAGGTAGAAAAATCCTCCTCCGATCATAGACCTGGATGGTTCATCACAAAGAAGGGTCGTTGTCCCAAGAGCTGATCCAAGCAATCTTTTTCCCCTTGGAGATCCTGATGATCCTACCCCACCATTCACCGAAGAGATAATGAGTGACCATATCTCAAGGACATTTAAGATGCCCACTATCAAAGCTTATGATGGCACTAGAGATCCCGCTAATCATGTCAGGAAATTCTCTAATGCACTGTTGTTGCAGCCCGTGAATAACGCTATTAAGTGTCGGGCCTTTCCTCAAACCCTGTCGGAAATGGCTCAAAGATGGTATAGTCGTTTGCCCCCGAACTCTATTGGGTCCTTCAGAGAATTAAGTCAGGCTTTTATTAAGCAATTCATCAGCGGGAGAGTGCATGAGAAAAGTTCAGCATCCCTCATGAGCATTGTGTAGGGAGCGAAGGAATCCTTGAGAGACTACCTGAATCATTTCACAAAGGAAGCTTTAAAAGTCCCGGACCTTGATGACAAGGTAGTCATGATAGCACTACAGCAGGGAACTAGGGATGAGTTCTTCAAGATGTCCTTGGCCAAGTGCCCCCCTGAAAGCATGTTGCAGCTCAAAGATAGGGCCGGGAAGTACATCAAAGTGGATGAGAGCATGAGGAAGACAGTAGTAAGTAACGAGCCCACTGGAGGCAAGAAGTGAAAAACTGATCTGGAATATATTGCTAAGGACAAGTATCCCAGAACTGAGCAAAACACTGATTCAACCCCAAAGAAGGGAGGACTTGGGCAAAAGTTCACTGAATACGCTAAGCTGAATGCTCCTAGAAGCCAGATCTTGATAGAAATCGAGAAAGATCAAGATATTCGTTGGCCTAAACCCTTGAAGGCTGATCCTGCCAAGCTAGATAAGAGCAAATATTGTAGATTTCACAAAAATGTTGGTCATGACACCGATGAGTGTAGGCAACTGAAAGATGAAATAGAATTCCTCATTCGAAAAGGAATATTGAACAAGTACACTGGGGAAGGAAGAGACATGAATAACAATGGCAGAAAGAACTTTGAAGATCATAGGAGGGACCAAGACGATCAGGGGCGGAATCCCCAGCCTAGGGGACCAGTTATAAATGCAATCTTTGGAGGACTGTGACCCCAAGGGCCTGTGATAAACATAATTTTTGGAGGACCAATTGCTGCCGGGTTATCCAGGAACTCCAGGAACTCCAGGAAAGCATATACTAGAGAGGTTATGCATATTGTTGGGGAAGCCCCGAAGAGGGCTAGGATATGAGTAACAATGGCATTTGATGATTCTGACTTGGAGGGTGTGAAATTTCCTCATAACGACCCACTGGTCATAACACCAATAATAGGGAACAACCCGGTGAAGAGGGTCCTTGTAGATAATTGTGCTTTCATGGATATCTTGCTCCATGACGCCTTTTTAAGGATGGGTTATAATGATTCCCAATTAACCCCAACAGACATGCCGATATATGGATTTGTGGGAGTAGAGTGCCCCGTGGAAGGGATAATCAGGTTGCCAACAACCATAGGTCAGGAACCAAGGCAAGCAACACAAATGTTGGACTTTGTGGTGGTGAAGGCTAGTTTAACTTACAATGCTATCATGGGAAGAACGGGGATACATTCCTTCAAGGCAGTCCCTTCTTCCTACCATTCAGTTATGAAGTTCCCCACCCGGAATGGGATTGGTGAAGAAAGCGGAGATCAAAAAATGGCTAGAAGTTGTTATGTGGCCTCACTGAGGGCAGATGGAGTTGGGGGGCAGGTTTTGCCTATTGAAGATATGGATATCCGAGAGAATGATGAGAAAAGAGGGAAGCCAACAGAAGACTTGGTTTCGGTTCCTTTAACCCCCGAGGATCCTGAGAAGGTGACTTTCGTTGGAGCCATACTAGAGGAGCCCCTTAGAGGGAAGTTGGTGAAATTTTTGCAAGAAAATAGTGATGTGTTTGCATGGTTAGCAGCTGATATGCCAGGCATAGACCCGGAACTGATTACTCACAACCTGAATGTGGATCCGAATCGGAAGACAATGAAGCAAAAGAAAAGAAGTTTTGCTCCAGAGAGGTAAGAAGCTATAAAATAAGAAGTAGAGAAGCTCTTAGAGACTGGTTTTATCGAGCAGATACAATTTCCAGAATGGTTAGAAAATCCTGAGATGGTAAAAAAGGCCAATGGAAAATGGAGGATGTGTATGGATTTCACTGACCTAAATGATACATGCCCAAAGGATTGTTTCCCGTTGTCAAGGATAAATACTTTGATTGATGCCACTGCTGGACATGAGATGCTAAGCTTCATGGATGGATTTAGTGGATACAATCAAATCAAGATGCAAAAGGATGACATCCCAAAGGTATCATTCATCACTGACTTCGGTGTTTATTGTTATCTTGTTATGGCATTTGGTCTCAAGAATGCATGAGCCGCCTATCAAAGGTTGGTAAATAAAATTTTTAAGGATCTTATTGGCAAGACCATGGAAGTTTATGTTGATGACATGTTAGTCAAGAGTCTAATAAAGACAGACCATATAACCCATTTGAGGGAAGCTTTCGAGGTCTTGAGATACCATAAGATGATGTTAAATCCTACAAATTGTGCTTTCGGAGTAGGATCTGGAAAGTTTTTGGGATTGATGGTCTCCAAGAGAGGAATCGAGGCCAATCCTGATAAAATAAAGGCAATCCTGGACATGGAGCCACCAAAAACTATCAAAGATGTTTAAAAGCTCACTAGAAGGGTTGCTGCATTGGGATGATTCATCTCAAATTCTGGGGATAAGTGCTTGTCGTTCTTCAAGTCCTTAAAGAAGGTTAAGGATTTTGTATGGAGTGAGGAAAGCCAGAAGGCATTCGAGGAATTAAAGAAATATATGGCTCAGGCCCTGTTGTTGGCCAAGCCAGCTTTGAATGAAGTTTTATACTTGTACTTGGCCATTTCAGAGAGTTCCTTGAGTGTTGTATTGGTTAAGGAGGAACTGGAAATCCAGAAACCCGTATACTATGTCAGCAAAATTCTGCATGGAGCTGAGTTGAATTATTCAACTATTGAGAAGTTTGCTTTAGCCTTGGTAATAGCTTCAAGAAAGTTACGTCCTTACTTTCAGGCTCATTAAATTGAGGTGCTAACAAATCAGCCAAGGCATTGGCTGACTTCGTGGTGGAATGTGCCATACCCAACCAAGAAGTCGGGGGGCAGGAAGATACTATATCTCCAAACACAGAAGGTGATAAAGGGGACAAAGAAAAGAAAGTTAAGGAAAAAGAATATTGGGTCCTCTATTTTGATGGAGCATCAAAAACAAATTCAAGTGGAGCAGGTTTGGTTTTACAAAGCCCCGATGGGTTCTTAATTGAATATGCTATGAAGTTAGACTTTCCAACCACAAATAATGAGGCAGAATATGAAGCTCTAATAGTTGGCCTCGGCCTAGCAGGGACATTGAGAGTCTAGAACTTAAAGGTTTATGGGGACTCGAAGTTGGTCATATCCCAGGTGAAAGGAGATTTTGAGGCAAGGGATGATACGATGGCTAAGTATGTCCGCCTAGTAAGAGCTGTGATGACCCAATTCGATGAATGCTATGTTGAGCACATCCCAAGGGAGGAAAATGCTAAGGCAGATGCATTGTCGAAGTTTGCTTTGTCTGAGATAGAGGAAAGTTCAGTAAGCGTATACTTCCGTATTTTGAAGACACGAAGCATTGATGTTAAGCTCGTAGCTCCTATAGGGCTGGGGACGTCATGGATAGATCCTATTAAAGCCCATATTCAAACTGGCTGGCTACCAAATGACATGACTGAAGGACGGAAGTTGGCTGTTCGAGCATTAAGATACCCCTTGATAGATGGGATTTTGTATAGAAGATCTAATATAGTTCCTTACTTAAGATGTCTCAGGCCCGATGAGGCACGCTTGGCTCTTGAAGAAGTACATGAAGGAATCTGTGGGCAACACTTGGGGGGCAGAGCACTGGCTCATAAGATAACCCGTTTAGGCTTATATTGGCCAGAGATGATGGCCGATGCCAAAGAGTATGTAAAGAAGTGTGATCGCTGTCAAAAATATGCACCAGTCGTTCGGTAACCCCCCGAGATGTTGACCTCTATCAACTCTCCCATCCCCTTTTCCATGTGGGAATGGATATACTTGGACCTTTCCCCATGGCCACAGCATAAAGGAAGTTCCTTATTGTAGCCATTGATTATTTTACTAAGTGGATTGAAGCCAAGCCTTTGGCCAAAATCACAACTTAGCATGTTGCACAATTCCTGTGGGAAAACATCATGTATTGTTATGGAATTCCCCGGTTCCTAGTCACTGACAATGGAACACAGTTCAACAATGAGGAATTCAAGAAGTATTGTGGAGAGAATGAAATTGAATTACGATTCACCACTGTGGCTCACTCGCAAGCCAATGGGCAAGCGAAAGTGGCGAATCAAATAATCCTAGATGGACTAAAGAAGAGGATCGAGAAGTCGAGGAATAACTGGGTGGATAAAATACTCCCAATACTATGGGCCTATAGGACTACCTGTAGAGTCACGACTAGAGCAACTCTCTTCATGTTAACATATGGGCCAGAAGCGGTTGTTCCTGTAGAGATATCACATTCCTCTCCCAGGATTTAAGCTTTCAATGCTGAGGAAAATGAGGAAGGGCAAAGGTTAGCCCTAAATCTAATTGATGAAGTACGAGATGAGGCACATGCAAAGATAGTGGAATATCAGAAAAAGGCTTCGTTCTACTACAACCTAAGGGTTAAGGAAAGGTTTTTCAAGCAAGGTGACTTAGTCCTGAGGAAGGTAGAAGCTTCTGGTGTAGGGCAGAAAGGGACACTTTCCCCAAATTGGGAAGGACCATACAAGGTCAAAAGTGTTCAAGGTAGAGGATCCTACAAGCTTGAGACTATGGATGGTTTTGAAGTTCCGAGAACGACGCATTCACTAAACCTGAAGATTTACTATGTGTAAAGTGGTCGAGCACGATTCTCACTTGTCAAGATGACAAGTAGGTTGAAAAGCACCTTGAAGCTTTGCTTGCTTAGGATTTACATGTTTAAGTTATATTTTAAGGTTTATTAAGACTTGTGTAAGGGATGACACCCAACAATTTATGAAATTTAGAATGTTTTTGAAATATGTTTGAATCTCTGTGACATGCCAAATAAACTAAATGCATGAGATGAAAGCATAAAGTTCGGTAAATGAAGTTGGTTCAAATAAATAATACAAACTCAGATAAGAAAAGTCTCAAAGACAAGATAAAATAAATAAGCCACGCAGGGCTAGAAAAGCTTTAAGGAGCAGAGGTGCCCTCAACATCCATATCATCGTCTCCGTTGCTCTCGCAGGAAGTCTCAATAGTCCCGGAGGAGGAAGAGCTATCATCTGCACTTGGCCTAGAAGATGACTCGGGAGGAGGAAGAAGCGGGTCCTGAGGAATATGATCCGACACGACCACTCGGGTGTGGAACCTCTGTAGCAAAGCCTCGTCGTCAGGGCAGACATAGTCCGCTAGGTTAATATCGGGGCAAGCCTCATTCACGGTCCTAAGGGCCGTGTCCCAGCCAGTCCTAAAAAAACCAGGGAACACTGAGTCGTCCCTCACCCTCATAGACTGGGTAAACTCCTTCGAGTCCAGGTAGTTGTCAATCGCCATGTCCTTCAGCAACTCGTTAGACCTCATGGCCTGATACAAACTACCTCAGAGGAGCCGGGTCCAGTAGGGGCTGGAACATGGGTCGGTCTGACTGATCTTCTAGGCATCTGCGAGATATACATAACAGTTTGCAAGGGTGAGCATAATCGCTCAGCAGCACCAACATATGAATAACGGAATAAAAGTAATAATGTAACAATTATAGGAACAGAACTGTAATCATGATATCAACATTTCATAATGAAAATCAGAGATAACTGGATACCATTAACTAGCATGCTTTATCAAAACAAATATAGTAGTGTGCTGTGTAAATGCCAGAGTTCAATTTTAGCATGCTAATCACTTTTATAAAACCGCTGTATCAACTACTTATGCTCTTATGTAAATTACAAATCCCAATCAAATACGTAGCGGATATGTGAAGACAGCTGATCAGGCTATCAACACCAGATGGCTCTAACTACCATCCCATTTACCTGTTCCGGAACTCAGAGACTAGCTAGGTCTCTGACCTGCTGGACTAATTGGTTTTATAGTGCGCGCAACCGAATTAGCCTCTTACGCCACCTCAATAGGCCTACTCTGGCCCCAATATATCCCATATCTGACCGTTTTATCCAGTTTTCAAAACACTTGTACCTATCTCATTTTCAAAATCCTTTATTTAACCAACACACATATAAAATTCAGTTCATAAATCATTCCATTCGAGATAGGTACCTTTCAAAGTTACTTTCCCCCAAAACAATTTGAAAACAGTGATTTATAACTACGGGGATACGCAACTTAAAACATTTCTGTTCCATTACGAAAGTAAAATATTTAGCTATTCATATGCACTGAACCACAAAATAATGGTCAGGGGTACTTGCCTTGCAACGCTTTACAAAACCCTAAGTAGCTTTCACGCTGACTTTGATCCTGGAAAACTCGACTGGGATCTATAAATACAGAGTACCCTAATTAGTTATACTAACATGCTTGATATCCTCAATCCAATAACCCAATCTGATAACCCGACTCGTATTATTATTATTTTACACATAATCACGTAATCACATATCCCGAACATAAATAAGGGTAACACGTAGAATATAATTATGTACATTTACAACATATTTTTAGAAAATTCTGGCAACATCTCATTTGTTTATAAGACTACCCGTCGATTACGATCGACGTTAATAATCGCAACAATCCACAATATTACTCCACCATTTTATACAATGTACATCCCAACACCAATCAAAATTAATTATTTACGTTCGAAAATATTTTACGTAATCATTTTGTTTATTTATAAAATTTAGGACTCAGAACTTCATCATCACCGTCCACCGTCCTCTCGAAATGAGTCATCGCGGTACGGCGGCAAAATTTCCGGGGTACCCGATAATTCGGAGTCCAACCAAAAATTTCACTGATTATTAAAATTGTTTTTACTGCACGGATATTTTATTTCACAAAATCAGTCAAAAAAATTCTTGCAAAAACACCATTAATTCATATTAAACCAACTGCACAATAATCAAGCCCATAATTAGAGGCCACTATTAAACCCAACTGCCAGGCCCAATAATGGGCCCAACAGAAGGCCCAATAATCAAGCCCGAACTGCAAGCCCAACAACCAAGAACACAGCTGCACACACTGCACAGCCGCCTTCCACCGCACACATGGCCTCACGACCATCACAACACACACACACAACACAATCACACACACACACACACCATTACACAGGGCACACACATATATATATATATATATATGCATAAACCAACTGAGCAACATAATCACCAAGCTCACCGGAGCAAAAGCACGGCGGCGGCGAAACCGGGGTAACAGGGGAAGCCGGAGAAGAACGTCGGAAACAGAGAAAGAACGGGGAAAAAAAGGAACGGGAAGGGAGAGATACAGAGGGAGAGAGAGATAACGAGAGATGAGAGAAGAGAGAGGTTATAGATTTTGAGAGAGAGAGATACAACGGCCGAGCAACACAGTGAAAAGGGGAAACCCCCCTTTAGTTATATATATTTTTTTCCTTTCTCCTGCTTACAACTCGTGGCAATGCAAATACTGAGAAGCTGACACATTAATTTTGTGATAATTATAAAGATTTAAGGCCGGCTTTACCCCGGGATTCAAAATTAACGGGAAAAGGTGCACGAAAAACAATTCCCGAAAATTACAAAAATAATATCAAAATGTCATAAATAACCCGATGTTTACAAAGACATAATTTTTGAAATTTTTAAAACACTTTTTAAGGTGCTCTTCGTATCCGCTTTTAAACAAATAACGAAACAACGCGCGGTGAAATGATTCTCGAAAATTTCCAAAATAATTTTAAAATCCTCAGAATATTATAAACTTCATAAAATATGAGTTTCGTAATTTTTAAAGATTTCCATAATTAAATATGGATTGTACCATTAAACACAACCAGAAAATCATTTAAAGATAAATAATTAATAAAATATTGATTTCTCAATTTTATAAAGTCCTAAAAATAATTATTGAAATAATAAAATTATAAAACCAATTTTAGAAATAATCCAAGTATTTATGGAATTACAATTATAATAAAATCACTTTTACAAGCGAAATAAAATCATATAACTCACTAATAAATCACACAATTCAATCCCACATAACAACAAATCATAAATAATTAAATAACAATCAGTAACCGATGCCAAATCAATACACATATTTTATTTAATTATTCAAATCTTTATTACACTTTTAGATATTAAAATAAAAGAAAAATACACGAGTCGTTATATCCTTTCCCCCTTAAAAAGATTATGTCCCCAAAATCTGATTTAACTAAACAGATGAGGATATTTATCAATTATGTCTGACTCTAATTCCCAAGTACACCCTTCTACTCGAGGATTTCTCCATGAAACCTTCACTATATGAATCGACTAATTCCTAAGGACTCGTTCCCTTTGGTCTAGGATTTGAATCGGTTGGTCCACATAGGACAAATCTGGCTGAAGCTCAATCGGTTCATATTCTATGACTTAATTTGAATTAGGGACATAGGGCTTCAACATAGACACATGGAACACATTATGAATGTGCTGCCACTGCGGTGGTAACGCTATCTCATAGGCAACCTTTCCTACTTTCTTTAAAACTTCAAAGGGTCCTATAAATCTAGGGCTAAGTTTACCCTTTTGGCCAAATCGTACTAACCCTTTCCAAGGTGATACCTTTAGTAACACTAGAGCTCCTATCTCGAAATCCATATCTTTCCTATGCAAATCCGCATACTTCCTTTGTCTATCTTGGGCTACTTCTAACCTTTTCCGAATCAATACTATGGCATCTCTAGTCTGCTGTACCAACTCAGGACCTAACACTTTCTTTTCTCCTACCTCATCCCAATATAACGGTGATCTACACTTACGTCCATATAAAGCTTTGTAAGGCGGCATCCTGATACTAGCATGGTAACTATTATTATACGAGAACTCAATCAAAGGTAGGTGTTCATCCCAATTACCCTTAAAATCTAGAACAAAGACTCTCAACATATCCTCTATGGTCTGAATCATCCTTTCACTTTGGCCGTCCATCTGAGGGTGGTAAGCGGTGCTCATATTCAGTTTCGTTCCTAGGCACTCTTGAAATTTAGTCCAGAACCTAGAGTTAAATCTCGGGTCTCGATCTGACACTATAGAAACAGGCACTCCATGTTTGGTAACTATCTCATCCAAGTATAACTTAACTAGCTTTTCCAACGAATACCTTTCATTGATCGGAAGAAAATGCGCTGACTTAATCAACCTATCAATGATTACCCAAATAGCATCATGATTCGCTCTCTTCCTTGGCAATCCCACTACAAAATCCATAACAATCTCTTCCCATTTCCATTGAGGAATCTCCAAAGGCTGTAACGATCCACTCGGTCGTTGATGCTCTACTTTCACCGTTTGACATACATGACACTTACTTACCCAATTGAGAATATCCTTCTTCATTCCTGGCCACCAAAAATTTCTCTTCAAGTCCTGGTACATCTTGGTACTACCAGGGTAGATAGAAAACCTAGAGCTATGCGCTTCCTGCAATACCTCGTTCTTCAATTCTGTTACATTAGGAATCCAAACTCTGGATGAAAATCTATACAAACCTTGGCTATCTTTTTAAGTACACAACTCTTCTCCTGTTAAAGTATCCAACTCATGTTCCATAACTCCTTCTTGACACCTTCTGATCTTTTCCATCAATGCCGGCTGGAAAGTAACTTCATATAATTGCTCTTGACTTTCGCTAGGTACTCGAACCTCAATTTCCATTCTTTCCAAATCTTGTTCTAGTTCTTCCGCCATTTTAATCATATTCAACTTTTCCTTTCTACTCAAGGCATCAGCCACCACATTGGCTTTACCGGGATGATAGTTAATCGAACAATCGTAGTCCTTAATTAGCTCCAACCACCTTCTCTGCCTCATGTTCAAATCCTTCTGCGTGAATATGTACTTCAGGCTCTTATAATCTGTATAAATATCGCATTTCTCTCCATACAAGTAGTAACTCCATAACTTCAGAGCAAACACTATAGCCACCAACTCAAGGTCATGAACTGGATATTTCTGCTCGTGAGGCTTTAACTGTCTGGAGGCATAAGCAATCACTTTGTCATGTTGCATTAACACACAACCCAATCCTTTCAAAGAAGCATCACTATAGATTACAAAGTTTCCCGTCTCATCTGGCAATGCTAACACTGGAGCTGTCACTAATCTCCGTTTCAATTCCTGGAAACTTTCTTCATACTTTTCCGTCCAAACGAACTTCTCATTCTTCCTGATCAACTTGGTTAATGGGGATGCAATCTTCGAGAAATCTTTCACAAACCTTCGATAATATCCTGCTAATCCAAGAAAACTTCTTATTTCCGTTGGTATCTTCGGTTGCTCCCACTTTGATAAGACTTCGATCTTTACAGGGTCTACTTTGATACCCTCCTTACTCACCACATGTCCAAGAAACTGTACTTCCGTCAGCCAAAACTCACACTTAGAAAACTTCGCATACAATTGCTTTTCTCTTAACTTCTGAAGGACAATCTGTAGATGCATTGCGTGATCTCCCGGATTCTTCGAGTATATGAGGATGTCATCAATAAATACAATAACAAACTTATCTAAATACTCCTTATATACCCTATTCATCAAATCCATGAAAGCCGCTGGTGCATTCGTCAATCCAAACGACATCACTAGAAACTCGTAATGGCCATACCTTGTTCTGAATGCAGTCTTAGGGATATCTTCAGGCTTTATCTTCAGTTGATGGTAGCCAGATCTTAAGTCAATCTTTGAGAAGTAACATGCTCCCTTAAGTTGATCAAACAAATCATCGATTTGTGGCAGAGGATACTTATTCTTTATCATCAGCTTGTTCAGCTCTCTGTAGTCAATACACAATCTCATAGTTCCATCCTTTTTCTTTACAAACAGCACTGGAGCACCCCACGAGGAAACACTGGGTCGAATAACTCCCTTATCCAATAATTCCTGAAGTTGCTTAGCCAGTTCTTTCATTTCCATCGGGGCCATCCTGTATGGAGCCTTAGAAACTGGTTCAGCTCCAAGTATCAAATCAATGGAAAATTTTATCTCTCGATCAGGTACAATCCTGGTAACTCTTCTGGGAAAATGTCAGGGAATTCTCTCACTCTGGGAATCTCATCCAACATAGGGGTCTCTTTCTTTGTATCTACCACATAAGCCAAGTACGCCTCACATCCTTGCCGCAACAGTCTCTTTGCTTGCATTACTGAAAGGTAATTTCTATTTTATCTCTGTCCTTGGTAACTGATCCTTTTATTATCTGAGGTGTACATAACAACTCTCTTTTTCTTACAGTCTATATTCGCCTTATGTAAAGACAACCAATCCATACCTAAAATAACATCAAAGTCTCCCAACTCGAAAGGTATTAAGTCAACAGGGAACATATACCCTGAAATCTCTAGGGAACAACTAGGACAAAATTGTTTTACAGGTACTTTATCTTTATTAGCCACTTCTATGGTCTGAGGTTCGTCTAGGTCTTCTAACATCAATTGCATTTTATTCACACAATTCATAGATATAAAGGATTTGGACGCTTCCGAATCAAACAAAACGTTAACAGGTATGGAATTAAGAGTAAGCGTACCTGCAACCATATCGGAGTCATGAACTGGAGACTTCTGGGTCATCTTGAAAGTCCTAGCTCTAGCAGTACTAGTTGCTGGTCCTTGGGACACACTCCTTCCAACATTACCTTGGGTCGCTGACTTGCAATTCCTAGCTATGTGTCCCATTTTGCCACAATTAAAGCAAGTAACTCCTTAAATCTTAGACTTACATTCTGTGGAATAGTGACCTTTCTGTCCACACTTAAAACAATTGATGTTCTCTCGACACTGTCCACTGTGCCTCTTCCCACACGTCTTACAATCAACCACTGGCTTACTCATCCTCGTCGGGGTAGAGTTAACTGAAGTAGTTTCGGGTTTAGCCTGGGGAAAATTCTGCCTTTTGAACTTCTTATTCTTATACTTGCCAAACCAACGCTGGAACTTCTGACTGGTTATTCCTGATTCTGACCTAGCGGGTCCACTTTCAAATTTCCTCTTCTTCTCACCCTGCTCTTTTACCGTTAACTTCTGATCACTCTCTATCTCTAAGGAAGCCTGGACTACCGAAGTATAGGTCTTAAGTTGTAAGGCAACAACTCCACTCCTTATTTCTGGCTTCAACCCTTGCTGAAACCGCTTCGCTCGTTGAGCTTCTGAACTCACATATTTCGGTGCTATACAGGCCAATTCCGTAAACTTCGCTTCATATTCCGTAACACTCCTATCTCCATGTTTCAACTCTAAAAATTCCATCTCCATTTGACTTTGGAGATAGTCCGGAAAGTATTTCTCCAAAATTAATTATGTAAGTCTAGCCCAGGAAACTGGACCTTCTCCATCTAGGGCTCGCATAGATTCCCACCAATAATTCGAATCATTCCTTAGAAAATAACTAGCATAGTCAGACTTTAAATCCTCACTCACCTTGGTGAGCGCAAACGCCTTTTCCATCTCCTTTAACCATATCCTGGCGGCAACAGGATCTACTTCTCATTTAAACTCTGGGGGCTTCACTGCTTGAAAAGACTTAAAACTAACACCCTGATTTGCCCCTCTCATCTCATGCTGCTGTTGGATTTGTAGTTGCTGCTGTTGGATTTGTTGTTGTTGTTGATGTATGAGCTGTTGTTGTTGTGGTTGTTGTTGCAATTGTTGATGCTGCTGGAATTGTTGTTGCTATTGGGCCAGCTGTACAGTCTGCTGACGTAACAAGTTCATCAAGTCACTCATGGAAGGATCCCCAGCAGATCCATTATTGGGTTGAGAGTTTCTCTTTGGTGGCATCTCCTGAAACATAACAGTTATATATAAGAAAATGGATTGCTCCAGCAGTTTATATTAGGAGAGCGTTGCCACTAAGACAATATTCTCATCTCCAGTTTAATTGGATCCGTCCCGAGTGAATGATTATAATCTAAAAATGTCAGCAACAGAAACAACAATAATAATAACAACAATAATAACAACGCATAATATATAAAAACTGAACAATAAGATAAAGCAGCTGAAATACCATAACCAACAGAATCTAACTAGTACAACTGAAAATCCAACTGAAAAGAACCATCCGAATACACACCAAAATTGGCTGTCATAACAGCCTCGCCTACTACAAACTATCACAACATAATGTACATATACAAAGTAAACAACTACAGAACTCCTAGAGGTCAACTCTGAGCTCTGTATCCCTCTGCTGCAACTCCGTCTAGCCACTACCACTACCACCAATGGAACCTAGCTAAAACACTAGCCAGTTCACTAGGTCCTGATACTGCACAGCTCTGAACTATGAACTAATAAAATGGTCAACAGATCTAGCCCTCTCTACAGACATCTGGGTCAATGCTCTCACACGGGCTCGCACCTCCAGGGAAGGGGCAGGGATGCCCTGGAAAGGTGCAACAGGTACCTGATCAAACTGAGCAACAAACTTTGGACTCTGATCTCTGATAAAGGAAGTGTTCACCACTCAGTGAACGTGGTAAGGGATCAGTGAAGAAGTACCACTAGGGGCCACAGGAGGTACTGGAGGTCTCATCATGGAAGAAATGGGACCGCAGTCGGGAGGGAAATCCTTGACAGCAGACACAGACCTACGTACCCAACGGGGACGAGGACCAGATCCAGGGATGTCTCTCGGCACAAAGGAAGGAGCTGATGGAGGTGGCATAGGGGTCTCCTCAGTAGTAACATCCGGGGGTCTCTCAGAGTTTGAGCTATCCGAATCGGAGGGATTCTCCCGAGATGGAGAACTCGAAATCGCAATAAGCCACTGTCAACATAATAAATATACAGGCAAGACACAACCAGGTCAAGGCAATTCTATCAAAACATTTAATAGATGCCAGGGTAACGCCTTCGGAACCCTCGATTGACTCTAAAGGTTTGCTCATCTACATGAGTTGCTGACTCACCCTTAAAGACTCACGTTATCACCTACTCGACACAATCCCTAACCTGAATCAGGGACTTGAACCTGTAGCTTGACGTCACCAAACACAATAAAAAATATAAATAACAAGATTATTATTATTAAAATATACTAACTTGACCCCAAACCAAGATCCGATCCAGGTTCAAGTATAATTCAGGTTCTCATTATTACAAACTCTTCATTCAACATCTAACACACACTAACTTTATTCAGCAACTCATCAGACCTCATGGCCTGATACAAACTACCTCAGAGGAGCCGGGTCCAGTAGGGGCGGGAACATGGGTCGGTCTGACTAATCTTCTAGGCATCTGCGAGATATACATAACAGTTTGCAAGGGTGAGCATAATCGCTCAGCAACACCAACATATGAATAACAGAATAAAAGTAATATTGTAACAATAATGGGAACAGAACTGTAATCATGATATCAACATTTCATAATGAAAATCAGAGATAACTGGATACCATTAACTAGCATGCTTTATCAAAAAAACATAGTAGTGTGTTGTGTAAATGCCAGAGTTCAATTTTAGCATGCTAATCACTTTTAAAAAACCGTTGTATCAACTACTTATGCTCTTATGTAAATTACAAATCCCAATTAGATATGTAGCGGATATGTGAAGCCAGCTGATCAGGCTATCAACACCAGACGGCTCTAACTGCCATCCCATTTACCTGTTCCAGGACTCAGAGACTAGCTAGGTCTCTGACCTGCTGGACTAATCAGTTTTATAGTGTGCGAAACCGAATTAGCCTCTTACGCCACCTCAATAGGCCTACTCTGGCCCCAATGTATCCCATATCTGACCGTTTTATCCAGTTTTTAAAACACTTGTACCTATCTCATTTTCAAAATCCTTTATTTAACCAGCACACATATAAAATTCAGTTCATAAATCATTCCATTCAAGATAGGTACCTTTCGAAGTTACTTATCCCCAAAATAATTTAAAAACAGTGATTTATAACTACAGGGATACGCAACTTAAAATGTTTCTGTTCCATTACGAAAGTAAAACATTTAGCTATTTATATGCACTGAACCACAAAAGAATGGTCAGGGGTACTTGCCTTGCAACGCTTTACAAAACCCTAAGTAGCTTTCACGCTGACTTTGATCCTGGAAAACTTGACTGGGATCTACAAATACAGAGTACCCTAATTAGTTATACTGACATGCTTCATATCCTCAATCCAATAACCCAATCCGATAACCCGACTCGTATTATTATTATTTTACAAATAATCACGTAATCACATATCCCGAACATAAATAGGGGTAACGCGTAGAATATAATTATGTACATTTACAACATATTTTTAGAAAATTCTGGAAACATCTTATTTGTTTATAAGACTACCCGTCGATTACGATCGACGTCAATAATCGCAACAATCCACAATATTACTCCACCATTTTATACAATGTACATCCCAACACCAATCAAAATTAATTATTTACGTCCGAAAATATTTTACGTACTCATTTTATTTATTTATAAAATTTAGGACTCAGAACTTCGTCATCACCGTCCACCGTCCGCTCGTAACGAGTCATCGCGTATGGCGGCAAAATTTCCGGGGTACCCGATAATTCGGATTCCAACCAAAAATTTCACCGATTATTAAACTTTTTTTACTGCACGTATATTTTATTTCACAAAATAAGTCAACAAAATCCCTGCAAAAACACCATTAATTCATATTAAATCAACTACACAATAATCAAGCCCACAATTAGAGCCCACTATTAAACCCAATTGCCAGGCCCAATAATAGGCCCAACTGAAGGCCCAATAATCAAGCCCGAACTGCAAGCCCAACAACCAAGAACACAGCTGCACACACTGCACAGCTGCCTTCCACCGCACACACGGCCTCACGGACATCACAACACACACACACAACACAATCACACATACACATACCATTACACAGGGGCACACACACATATATATACATGCATAAACCAACTGAGCAACAGAGTCACCAAGCTCACCGGAGCAAAAGCACGACGACGGCGAAACCGGAGTAACAGGGGAAGCTGGAGAAGAACGCCGGAAATAGAGAAAGAACGAGGAAATAAAAGGAACAGGAAGGGAGAGATACAGAGGGAGAGAGAGTAACGAGAGATGAGAGAAGAGAGATATTAGAGATTTTGAGAGAGAGAGAGAGAGACAACGGCCGAGCAACACAGTGAAAAGGGGAAACCCCCTTTAGTTATATTTTTTTCCTTTCTCCTACTTACAACACGTGGCAATGCAAATACTAAGAAGCTGACACGTTGATTTTGTGATAATTATAAAGATTTAAGGTCGGCTTTGCCCGGGGATTCAAAATTAACGGGTAAAGGTGCACGAAAAACAATTCCCAAAAATTACAAAAATAATATCAAAATGTCATAAATAACCCGAAGTTTACAAAGACATAATTTTTGAAATTTTTAAAACACTTTTTAAGGTGCTCTTCGTATCCCCTTTTAAACAAATAACGAAACGACGCGCGGTGAAATGATTCCCGAAAATTTCCAAAATAATTTTAAATTCCTCAGAATATTATAAACTTCATAAAATATGAGTTTCGTAATTTTTAAATATTTCCATAATTAAATATAGATTTTACCATTAAACACAACCAGAAAATTATTTAAAGATAAATAATTAATAAAATATTGATTTCTCAATTTTATAAAGTCCTAAAAAATAATTATTGAAATAATAAAATTATAAAACCAATTTTAGAAATAACTCAAGTATTTATGGAATTACAATTACAAAAAATCACTTTTACAAGCGAAATAAAATAATATAACTCACTAATAAATTACACAATTCAATTCCACCTAACAACAAATCATAAATAATTAAATAACAATCAATAACCGCTGCCAAAATCAATACACACATTTTATTTAATTATTCAAATCTTTATTACACTTTTAGATATTAAAATAAAAGAAAAATACACGAGTCGTTATACTGAAACGATGCAATACTTTGTCAATGTATGTACTCTGACTTAGGCCGATTAATTTCCTCGATCTATCTCTATAGATATTGATCCCTAATATATAGGTAGCATCACCTAAGTCCTTCATCAAAAAACTATTTCCCAACCAAGTCTTAACAGCCTGTAGAGAAGGTATGTCATTCCCTATTAGTAATATGTCATCTACATGTAGTACTAGGAATGTCACGTGGCTCTCACTAACCTTCTTGTAAACACATGGTTCATCTTCATTTTGAATAAAGCCAAATTCTTTGACTGTTTCATCAAAACAACGATTCCATCTCCTTGAGGCTTGCTTCAATCCATAAATAGATCGAAGCAACTTACAGACCATCTTAGCAAACTAGGGATCGATAAAACCCTCAGGTTGTATCACGTATACATCCTCTTCAAGGCTCCCATTTTAGGAAAGCGGTTTTGACATCCATTTGCGAAATCTCATAGTCGTAGTAAGCAGCTATTGCTAGCAAAATCCTGATGGACTTGACCATAGCAACTGGTGAAAAGGTCTCATCATAGTCTATACCATGAACTTGTTTGAAACCTTTTGCCACCAGTCGCGCTTTATAGGTCTGTACTTTACCATCCATGTCAGTTTTCTTCTTGAAAACCCACTCGCACCCTATAGTTTTTACCCCTTCAGGTGGATCAACTAAAGTCCATACTTTATTTTGATACATGGATTCCATTTCGGATTTCATGGCCTCTATCCATCTCTCGGAGTCTGGACTATTCATAGCATCTTAGTAGGTAAGAGGCTCATCATTATCTATGAGCATTACATCATCATCTTGACTCAAGAGAAATCCATAATATCTCTCTGGCTCATGACGAGCCCTATTAGATCTACGAACAACCTGTGTTTCCGGAGCAGAAAAATCTTGATGTACTTCCTGCCTATTTTCCAACTCTGGTTCAATATTATTTTGTACAACTCGATCTTCATCGAGATCTATAGTCCTCCCACTAATTTTCTTTGAAAGTAACTCTCTTTCAAGAAATACAACAGTTCGAGCAACCAACACTTTGTTCTCGGTAGGATTATAGAAACTATACCCTTTAGTTTCTTCAGGATATCCCACAAAATAACATTTATCCGATTTTGGTCCCATCTTGTCAGACACCAAGCGTTTCACAAACGCTTCGCATCCCCATACTTTCATTAAAGACATGGTATGACGTTTCTCAGTCCATATCTCATATGGAGTCTTTTGAACCGATTTAGTTGGAACTCGGTTTAGTGTATATGCAGCCGTTTCTAGAGCATAACCCCAGAAACTTATTGGAAGATCTGCTAGACTCATCATCGATCGCACCATGTCCAACAAGGTACGATTTCTCCTCTCAGAAACTCCATTCCATTGAGGCGTTCCAGGAGGAGTAAGTTGTGATACGATACCACACTCCTTCAAGAAACCTTTAAAATCGAGGCTTAAGTATTCTCCTCCACGATCTGATCGTAGAACTTTTATATTTTCCTCTGTTTACTTTTCCACTTCAGCCTTGTATTCTTTGAACTTTTCAAAAGAATCGGATTTGTTCTTCAAAAGATACACATATCCATATCTACTAAAATCATCAGTAAAAGTAATGAAGTAGTAAAAGCCACCTCTTACCATCGTACGCATTGGACCACATACATCACTATGTATAAGTCCTAATTGTTCGGTGGCCCTTTCACCTTGTCCGGTAAAAGGAGCTTTAGCCATTTTGCCAATGAGACAAGATTTGCATTCTTCGTATGATTCAAAATCAAACTTATCCAAGTAACCATCTTTATGTAATTTGGAAATGCGTTTCTCATTTATGTGACCTAAATGACAATGCCAAAGGTATGTTTGATTTGATTCTTTCATCTTAATACGTTTATCATTATTTATGTTATAGACATGAGTATCTATATCAAGAACATATAAACCATTAAAGAAACGTGCAATCCAGTAGGTAACATTATTGAATGAAAAGGAATAACTATTGTTCTGAATCAAAAATGAAAAACCTTTCTTGTCCAAACAAGAAACCAAAATAATGTTTCTGCAAATCGCAGGCACGTAAAAATAGTTATCTAGTTCTAAAACAAGCCCAGTGGGCAACGATAAATGATAAGTCCCTACAGCTAAAGCAGCAACCTTTGCTCCATTGCCAACTCATAGGTCGACTTCTCCTTTCGCCAATGTCCTACTTCCCTGCAGTTCCTGCACATTTATACAAATGTGAGAACCACATCCAGTATCTAATACCCAAGATGTAGAAGTAGACAAATTGACTTCAATAACATAAATATCTGAATCAGAAGCAGTAACAACAGCCTTCTTCTTCTTCAGATCCTCCAAATAAGCATGATAGTTCCTTTTCTAATGACCTGGTTTCTTGCAATAGTGACAATCACCAACCTTTGGAACACCACCTTTAGGCTTCAAAGCCTTGGTCGGATCAGGTTTCGGATTGACATTCGATTTAGATCCCATCTTCCTCTTGCCTTTCCATTTACCCTTTCCTTTGGCCTTCCCCTTATTCACCATCAACATGAGAGCAGAGGATGTCTTCTGAACGTTGGTCTCAGCAGTTTTCAACATAGCCAACAGTTCGTGGGGTTCTTATCTATCTCATTTATATTGTAATTCATCACAAATTGATAATAAATGTTATTTAAAGATTGTAAAATTAGGTCAATCTGGTGCTTCATAGCAATCGGGGTACCCAATTTGGCAAGGTACTCAACATACCCAATCATCCTTAGAACATGCGGTCCAACCAGATCACGTTCTCCCTGCTTACATGCATGCAACGATTTGAAAGTATCAAACCTCTCCTGACGAGCCTGTCCTTCAAACATACGTTTAAGGTGCTCAATCATATCATAAGAATCCATATTCTCATGTTGTTTCTGAAGTTCAGCACTCATGGTTGCTAACATGAGACATGGAACATCTGTGTCATCATTGATATGTTTCTGATAAACATTATGTTGAGCACGGGATGCTCGTTCAGTGAGAGGTGCAGGGCGAGGGATATCTATGACATAGAGCTTACGTTCTTGTTTGAGGACAATCCTCAAGTGGCCAGTCAAGGAAGTTTATTCCTGTCAGCTTGTCCTTCTCAAGGACTGATCGCACGGAGAAGTTGTTTGAATTGATTGCCATTTGATATCTACAATGTTTAAAATGCATAAGATAAATTAGTTAACAGATGATTATTAAATTATGTTCAAGTGAATATTCATCTATATTCAAAATATATATCTCCCACTATTTTATCAAATTAATAGCCTTAACTATTAATTCGTAAAGAGTATCTTCTATATACTTTCTAGTGAGCCAAGATCCAAATTTTCACAATGTTTTAGTTCAGCTTTGGCTTTACGCCTAAAACATGATTCAATAAGGTAGACAACATTTGTCAATTATATCAACTATATAACTCTTGGATAGTTTAGTGGAACAACATTTATTCTTATTTATCCAATAAATCTCACCAAACTCTATGCCTCTAAGTTCACAATCCTATTGTGGTAACTTAGTTAAGTTAAAACCCAAAGGTCTAAAAAGTATCATATACTTCAACACGCTGTTCCACGATAGATGGAAGTACTCCACTCTGGAGAACCCACTCCTTATCGATCTAGTGGTTAATGCGTTGGATATATTGGAAGGCATCTGAATAACTTAATATAAACATTAGGGTTTTGTTAGTATTATAACGATCATGATCCCATCATAAAGAGATTCCCAAATTTTCCTTGAATAAAATACTTCAAATCAATACTCGTCAATGGTTTGATTTCCAGGTAGTGGAGGAGTCACATCGGTCTCGCTTAAACCCACAGCCTTACAAGTTCTATGAACCCGTTAATTGACAAAATAGCCCCATGTCGGAAATAAAGAAGATTTGTATTTTATTCCGTGTTTCAAAAACACGAGAATCTCATAATCGTTTGTAAATTTTAAAATCTTGAGTCTTACAGATTTTATCTTGTTTAGGCATGGCATGGGTGACGTATCTAATACATACATTCATGCATAATTAATCTAATTAAAGCATGCATCACTAACTATTCTATACATACATTCATACGTCAATATGTAAAAAGCAATAAAGTAAATGTGTTTGGTTATGGCCCCATCCTATGTGATCTTTATCAAGCTAATAATAAAGATCAAGGTCAATCTAATATGGTGATGGAAATAAATACAACTACTTATTACATAAGTCTTCTTCTTTGTTTAGACTTCTTGTATGCCCCGTCTTCTTCTTTGTTTAGACTCCTTGTATGTCTCGTCTTCTTCTTTGTATCACCTCCATTGGATTGCCTTCTTGAGTCTTCAATTAAATTACATGATTGAAAGAAAAACTAATCTAATGAACTTACAAGAATAACTCGAGTTACATTCGAGATTTATGATTACAAAGATTAACGACATGCAAGTCGTATTTAAAACCAAAACCAAAACCATTACACTAAGGTCGAAAGGCCATAACCATCCACCATGCTCATACAACACATAAAAGCATGTTAAAACACATAATTTGATCTTAACATATCATATTATCCATGATCTAATCTTAAAAAAAAATATGACAAAAATCAGAAAAATCGAAATCAAATCAGAAAAAACAAGAATCACTATTTACGGACAGTAAACGACGTCAAACACCTTACAAACGAGTCGTTAATAGCTTTAGCTATCAGTTTTGTTCAGACGCTCGTTTACCTATCGAATAGGGTATTCGTTTGCGTAAATCAGACACCAGACCCAGATTTCAGCAAATCTGCAGTAGCCAATTCAAAATCAGTATCTAATATGATTCTCATAATTAGAACAAACATAAATCATGTATATATCATTATATATACAGATTACATAATCATCTTATGATTATACAACTCACATGAATATCATATATTCAAAACCATACATATACAAGCATATTATATCAACATCAAATCATGGCGAATCACGTACATGCTCATATATCGAAAACGGTTAAACACATAAACGAATTAAAAACTTTTCGCAAGTAGCTCTGATGCCACTGAAGGGTTTTTAGAACATAAACGCAACGAAAACATAAATTTAAATCTTAAAAAATGAAACCCTCCGCAGGATCCATGCGAAAAATAATATTTAATTCGTAGTTCAGTATGTTTACCTTAAGAAGCTTTACGTTAATGGAAAGATGGAGGTCTTGAGTGATCACTACGTAGCCCGTTGATGGAACGATCTAAGCCTTGAAGGTATCCACACGAATGATCGCCCGGAGGATGGGTTTGTACTAGCACGTTCTTGAGGCCACCTTCTTGCTCTCTCTATATCTCTTCAAGCTGCTAGGGTTTATATTTTATCAAATAAAACGTGTAACCCTAATTCTTTTAGAAAAAGATATTATATAGGCAAGAGCTAATGGGCCTCCAACCCTAAACTTAATTTTAGAGTTATTATTATTATTAAATTCGAAGTTCTAATTATTGTATTATTAAGTCTCACTTAATCATCCAATAACTTAATTTCGGATTTAATATTAAATTCAAATTTCCTATTTATTTAATTAATTAAGTCACACTGAATTAATAACAAATAATTCAAATTACTTACATTTAATTTAAATCCGAATTTAAATTAAATAATCCTCCAATCATTCTTTGTGCGACCCTTTAGGTTATTATTATGTTGGCAGTAATTTTAAATCTAATTTAAAATCATAAACAATGAGCGGCATCTAGTAACACATCATTGTTACCCAAGTAATAATAATTAAATCGGTGATCGATTAAACCTTTTGTGTATAATGTACAATGTACTATAATCCTTTTAACCATATATTATAGATTAAACTGGAAGCATGTTATGTGTCATCCTCTTCATAATTTAATCCAGGTTTCCTTGATCGATGAGTAGACTATAACATCAAATCAACATTTGAGCATGACCATGCATTTCATAGTCTAACTCAAACAAGAGGCCAATAATATCACTCCTAAAATAGGAGGGTTAAATCCTTTCTAGATCATTCATATTTCTCATATGATTCATAATATACCCAATATACACTTTTATCATCACCCGGTCAAAGGTAACTTTTAATGCAACCAAAGTATATTCATTCTCATATAGAAATATAATGATTTCCAGTCTAAGGACCAATACATCATTATCACTGTGAGAATTACTTATGACACAACAGACATGTAGAATCTCACATTGTGTCTTCAAGCACCATGTATATAATACATGTGCCTGTGTATTGACTTTAGTATCACTATACCTATGATAAATGAAATGTGATCAGCAGTCAACATTCACACTAGTCTTAATGCATTATTATTGTCCCTTAATAATAATACTCGACTAGGGATCTTTAGTAATATCGATACTATTCTCATAATCTTATTTCTAAGTCACGTACTTAGAGATATAAAATTACATATCATATTCCAAGGACATTTATTAATCTAACATCTTATCGCGGAAAATAAAGATATAATAAATTACTAAAAAATAATCCATATAATCAAAATTAATAATCCAAATGTTTCATATATAAACATAATAGTGTTGTCTCTAGGGCACAAACACTAACATAACATAGTGTGGGCTAAAACATTTTCCTCGATTGTCTGGGTTACTATTCATCAAACATTTTACAAAGTCTCAAAAATTTCAGTTATTACAGTCACTCAGTGACTCACCATATTCAAAGTGAAAATGTTCATATTGTTGTATGAGAAGTTTCATCTTATTTTCTCTTACTTGCTCATCTCCCTCACATAGCACTTGAATAGTGTCCCAAACATCCTTAACAGTTTTGCAGTTTATAACATTATTAAACATGTCTTGATCATGACAATTGAACCAAATGTTTATGGCCTTTTTGTCTCTGTGAACTGCTTCAATATCTTCATTAGTCCATTATGACTTAGACTTTAGAATAGTCTGCTCATTTCCGGTGGCATCTTCAACATCTGTTGTAACCTTTCTAGGAACATAAGGTCCATTTTCTATATAGTTGACATAGCTTTCATCTTGAGAGAGTAGATAAAGGTGCATCTTCACTTTCCAGTGATGATAGTTGGTTTGTCTAAAATTGGAATCTTTACACCAACATCCCTCATGCTCATGTTGTATGATTTCTTTGATATTTAAACTCTTTGTAAGTTAAGAGCTTGCTCTGATACCAATTGTTATTCCCTACCAATACACAACAAAATTTTAGAAGGGGGGTTGAATGGAATTCTAGCTTCTTTTTACCTTTTTGAAAAAATCTTTCTTAAATATACAACTGTGTTTGAATATTCAAGAATGCAAATAAAACTTTGAGAGTATTCAATTAACACAAATTAAATAAACAAGAGTGTAAAAACTTCCTGGTGGATATGTATTTCCACCAGAGATGTGAGAAAAACTTTGTGATGCGAGAATGCACACATCTACTTACAAGTATTACAACTTAGAACTTGAGAGTGCTCAAAGATACAGCTTACAAAGACTCTCTAAAATAATTTATTGTGATTCCTAGTTCTAAAATACTTGCTACACTTGGTTTATATATCACCAAGTTATATGTGCAATAAGACAAAAATATTTCTATCAGTTAAGTCCAATTCATATGTTTCTTCATTTCTCTGTCCAAGGCAATCCAAGTTAGATACAACATCTTTGAACGAGCTTGCCTTGCATGAAAATGGAAATGCTTTGTTTTCTTCTAACACCTGCAAACAGGATACCACATTCCTTTTGTGTAGTATCAATCCATGTGACTCTGTCAGATCCTGTCAAGTCCCTGTCAACTTCTATCTTGTTGATTATCTATCGAAGCTTCTTAGAAGTTATCCGTTGACAAATGATGGTGTCATCCATTGAAACTTTTCTTAATAGAATTCGTTGACAGCTTTAACTGGTATCCATTGAAGGCCTTCCTTATCCATTGATGTCATATTCATTTATCTGTTGAAGCTTTGTAGAGTCATCCGTTGAAGCTTTGTAGATTAGCAATTGAAGTTGTTTCTATTGCAGTTGATGCTCTTTCACTTATACAAAATTACAAGGCATCCTATATTTACAATTAACCCACCTATCTTATATATCTTTCTAGTAGTCAACATGACTTAGAAACTATTAAGACTACTAAATCCCTTAGCTATTCTAGTGTACAGAATGTGCTACAAACTTATTTTCATAAACTACTCCTTCAACGGATAGATAACTGTGGTTATCCGTCGAAGGTTACAAAAGAAACATAATAAATCTACGTAGGGTCTTTTGGTGTATTATTATCAAGACCATAACATATTCCTAACATATTTTAACTATAAACTAATTGAGAAGTATTAGTATCTGTGAAGTTACTTAGAACTCCTCTAAGTAAGCAACACTTTATCTTCAACTCACTGATACTAATATATTAATTGTGAAAGTTCTTTTAAGTATAACTATGGTTGTTGTGTTTTATGCTTTATTAGAAGTAACCATATGTTTCCTACTTAGAAAAATGGTTATACTTATTTTCAAATTCCTAAATACTTTGATATAGATGCAATACTCAATGAATCAAAGTATATGGAACTTAGAATATTTTTCTAAGATTATAAAAAAAATGTTGGTTAATGTTGCTTTATTTATCGAACCAATATTGCTTGAGATTTTACATATGTTAGGAGTTAATAATTACATAGTATATGAAATTGAATTATAATGTCTATCTGATAGATAGTTGGTAATTAATTTATTTATATATTATTTTAATATATTTAAATTATGATGTTAGACAATTCCATGTCATATTAGTTTCATAATTTAAATTATATTAAAATAAGGTGCAACATAATTATTTGTATCTAAAGTACTTGACAAATATCAGTCAATGATATATTGTTAATAGTTTGTTGTGAATAATTGTGAGATTTTAAGTTCTAATGAATTTATTGGTGTTGCAATATTTGACAGATTCACTATAATATAAAATCAGCAGCATAGTCATTCGTATTAAGATTGTTTATCAATAAACAATGTTGTTGATAATAATTTTATAAAGATAGATTATGGAGCTTTTGATATGAATTAGAATTACTTAGACTTTACCCTAAGCGATCAATGCTTTTATAAAAACTCATTCATATTAAAAGAGAAAATCTTTATTTCTCTTCTTAATACTGCTAGGTCATCAGTCTGTCTTTTTCAAATCAAAGACATGATTATTTATCTTTTTATATTTTAATACAGACTTTTACACTTGAACAGTTTTAAGAGAAAAAACAAACTTCTTTTTATAGTGGTGATTACTTATTTCATGATTTTTTAAAAATCACTATTGTACATCATTTCTCTCAAAAGATTAAATGCGAGATTTTCATTCATTATAGATTAAAATGCATTTTATCTATACTGTACTATATGTATTATAATGCAGGTTCAGCCTCCAATGGCCTTCTTTCATTTGATAGTCATGAGGTTGGAAACCCATAACTTCTATCCCAGACTGTAAAGACAAACACTGAAACAAAACCAACCAACACTCTTTTACCCCTAAAATGAATTATGAATGAGCGTGAGGGAGAAAGTGCCTTAGTGCACCACATAAGGAAGGCTCTGAGATCAACCCAGCAGCTCTGTCTCCTACAAAGTCGTGTAGTATTAAAACTGAGTCAAATGTTATCCCCCATACTGTTACGACCGGCATTTTATGTAATATTATTTGTGAATTTGGTATAATATTAAGTCAAATGAAAATATATTCAATGATTGTACGATTGTGTGAGTGAAAATTTCTGCATTATAAATTTGCTTTGGGTAGTATATGATTTTTCAAAGCAAGAGTTTATTTAATTTCTTTATTTTTGATTTATAAGGAATATTCTAAGCTTTGGAAAAATCTTCTTTTAAAAGGCATTTTGTTCACAAATTTTGAAAATGATTTTATAAAGTCTCTAAAAATCCAAGTTATTTTATGGTATAAATTTTATAATTTTTGAACTTGTATTTTATTTTATAAAAATAAATCTTTACAAATTTTATTTGTTATAATTATCAAATTACATAAGAGACCATGCATGCAAATCATCTTTCTATTCTCTCAAAGGGCAAATAAGACTTTTCCAACCCCATTAACTCATTTGATTATTACCAAATTACTACCTTAGCCTTGCATGCAAAATGGCCTAACTTTAGCCAAGGGACATTTTTGTAAGTTCTCACTTCCACTCATTATTTGTCAACCAAATAGCATAAAACAAACAAATCAAAGTGGAGAGAAGTCATTCATCATTTCACACTCCAACACACCACAAAAATTTCTCTCTTCTCCCCCCTCCCACCTTACTCTCGGCCGAAGGCCAATTCCCCACCCCCCCTTCCATTTTTCAATTCATTCTTCACCTTCCCAAGTGTAAATCTTTTACCTACATTCATATTACATACTTTCCAAGTATTTTGTGACTTGGAAGTTGAAGTTCCATGGATGCATGTGTAGTTCTTATGTGATCTCCAAGGAGAAACTCTTGATTCTTGTGAATTCAAGAGCTCTCTATGAGATATATTATATATATGTGCTAACTAAGTGTTTTATGGAGATATCATGCTTTAAAATCCTTTGCATGCTACTGAAATCTCATTATAAATTTATGTTTAGCCATGCATGCTAGTTTTAAGACATTAAAATGATGATCAACCATGTTTTGCATGCTATTCTTTTCGAAATCATGTTGTTATCTATAAAATTCGAAATAGATGTGCTTAAATAGATTGTTTCCATGATGAATTTCTTATTAATACTTAAAAGGAGTTATATTTCATAATTATTAAGGATAAGTATTAGGTGCAAGTCGATTTTGCAAGCATTTACAACTTTATGCCTAGCCGAAATCTTGTTATGTGCTTTCCATGAGTTGCATGTTATATAATTAGTTGCATGTTGTTGTTTTTAGGCATGGATGATCTCACCCAATGTTATTTTGAGAATAAAGGAGTTAGTTCAGTAGAATACCATGTATAAGTCTTTGTTTAAGTTTTGAGTTGTTAGATAGGTTTGTCAAGTCAAAGCCTTGGAAAAATGAGAGTTATAGTTTCTGCAGAAAAATCAGTTTAGTACCCTGAGGTTTAGAGTGAGTTTTGACCATGTCATTGATGTGCACTTTGAGGCCCAAGCTACCAGAAGTTAGTATGGGGAGTATATAATAGGTTTTAGGAGTTGGTTGGAGGTTTGCATGTCATTTGGTTAGGTGCACAAGTAGAATAACAAAATCTGTCCAGCAGGGGGCAGTTTTGTTGCAACTTAGAAATAGGGAGATTTGGCCATGTCACGGGTAGGCCCTCATTAGGCCCAATTGGGCCTTAGTTAGAGGGTATGTCAGAGAAGTTTTTCCAACCATATTTCATAGGATATGAGCTAGAACCATGTGTCACAAGTTAATTCAAGTCAGGGCATTTTCTGCCCAGAAAAACAGGGGAACCTTGGACTTTTAGCTTAGGCCCAAGAAGGCCCAAGCCAGGCCTTTGAGCCACATCAAGCTTATGAGATGCCCTTAGGTCAGGAGAGTCTTGTGTAAAAATTTTGAAGAAAAACTTGTAGTTTAAGAGTGTCTAATGCACTCAAGAAACCTTAGTTACCATTCTGAAATTTGCACCAGTGAGCACTTTCACTTATCACATAGCTTTAGAACACTTAGAAGTGAGTATTAGGTCGACCACCATAGTTGTAAGATAGTATAAGGTCAGTAGAGCAAAAGGCACAAGTGAGGGTCAATAGGTTTTGGATAATTTAGGAAAGGCACATTGAGTTAGGAAGCCCAAATTTGAAGACTTTGTTTAGTTAGTGACCAAGTGACTTAAGTGGTGAGTCGAGATCATCCAAGCCTAGTGTGGCATTATGGTGTATATGATGTTATTTGGTATTAATATACGATATGTGATTATGTGGCTACGTGTGTACATTTGAAAATATAATGGTGGATATGAATTAAGTGCGTATAGGCCTAAGTGCCATCCATGTTTAATTTCGGGTTGTAAATAGGTTAAGATGGTAAGAATATATTATAATGAGGATTATTATTATTTATGTAGGATCTCGAGACGAGGGAAAACTTGCCATAAAAGTCGGGTGAAGCTCCGGTTGTTGCTCCTACCAGTCAGACCAGACCAGTCTATCTCAAGGCAAGTGATTCAACTTGACCTTCGTATTTACTGTAAACAGTTCATATATATATCGATGCAATTATCCTGAGTCATTTTGATATATTTAAATCAAGCGTATCTTTTGTTTATCTTTGAGTTACATAGAGATGCCATGAACCCTCGAGTATGTATTGCAAGTAGTTCAAAAGTCTTTCATGATAGTTTAATGCCATGATAAAATAGAGATTTGTTATAATACTTTATTGATCCTTTTGATTATCATGCTATTGATCCCTGAGAAATCTTGATATTGCACCCTGATGCTTTGATTCAACTCTTGAAATAACCTCGATAGAAACTTTATCTTGATACCTAAAAGCCAATCATTTCTTAAATTCATTCATGATTGTTTGATAACCCTATCCTCACCCTAAAGCTTGATACCCTATTATATCTTGAGCTGATGATCGCTTTCTTTATATTTTAACACCTCTATCCTATTGGAACCAGTGATGCTTATCTTCTTGATGTTCTAATACCTATACCTTGTCTACAACCATTGCTTTAAGCCTAGTTTGGCATTACTCTTTCATATTATCCAATAGCCTTGCTCAATTTCCTTGTCAAAGTTCTTGTTTATGGAAACCTCTCAATTACCCTAATATAGTAAAGTCTAGTGGATCATGGCCCTGAGATTTAGTGTCATATTTCCAGTGTTTCAAGTTGATCTATAATCCCTTGATAAAAATGATTACAGTCGAAAGAGATTTTGTCATAAATCGGCATCAGTTTTTAAAATGATTAAAATGTGGATTTTTCAGTCCCAAAGGGGGATAAATGTTTTCTTTGAATGGTGGATCTGGACTGAGACGCGAGTCCTTTCCACACTTATATTAGGCTTAAAAGTTGCCTAGGGATTCCCAATAATGTTTTAGAACCCAGCGAGGTTCGGGATTACTTCGCGGCTGATCACCGGCTGTAATCCGTAGCGTCATAAAATGATTTTGATTAAGAATGATTTTAAAATTTGTTTTGATGCAAGCAAAAAGATGCCAACTCATATAAGTTTTATCTCTCGTTATCATTGATTATGTCTTTCCATTGTCATTCCTAAAGGTATATCTCGATTTATGTTTTGCGTTGTACTATTAGCACTTGTTGAGCTTTTGGCTCACTAATTGCTTTACCCTTATATTACAGCTAGCAGCTATGGTTAGATTCAAGCAGACTGCCCGTAAGACCTGTGATGCTGATGCTTATGTTCGAGCTCAGGTAGAATAAGTAATAATAGTTGTGTGAGGACTCGGTATTTGTAATCAGATGTAATAGTTGGTAGTGTTGGGCTGTTCCAAACCCTAAACTGTAAGATCTTGGATTTTGGTTGTGTATTCTTCATTAAAAAGATGTAATAGCTATATTTATTTCGCTATTTAAGTTGGGGGTGTGACAGGTTTTGGTATCAGAGCTACGGTTTAGAGTCCCTGGACAGCCCAAATAGGTTAGAGGATTTGTGTGTAGGTTATAGATATTATGCGAGAGAGTAGGTTAAGTAAATTATTATTAATACTCCTCTTATTGGTTGTCAGCAAAGGGCGCATTCCTCGTCATCCTCTGGGTCGGACGACACTATTGCTTTCTCCGTGTATGCTGAGTTGAGGCGCGAGTTCGACATGCTTCAGGGCAAGTACGACCGACTGATAGACCGACTGAAGAACGTGTATCCGGACAGCTGAAACTACGAAGGGAAGCCAAAGGAGCAGATGACTGCGAGACTTGAGACCTTGGTTCAGTACGTCAACACTAAGCTTGAGGAGATGCCAGCGCACCGGGACCGTACCAGCCAGTATGTCATTCAGATGGTGGCGGATGAGCTCCAGAGCATTGTGAAGACGCTTCGAGAGGAAAAGACTACCAAGCCCCGTTCAGATGGAGTGGAGCCTTAGTTCTTTCCATTTACCTTTCATGTTGTTGTACTATCAGACTCTATGGAATCCCCAGTTGTTTCCGTCTTTCCTTTAAATAAGCCTGTTATTCCTAGAATCAGACTATGTCCCAATCCTATTACTGTGACCTTTAAAATTTCAATAATTATGTGCTATTGTTCCATTTGCTCTCAACTGTTATTTTATGTTTTTATCATCATATCTGCTTAATTTGGAAACTTGACCCCATATGTAAACAAGAATGCCATGCGATACCCTCGAATCATTTTATCGTTCATATCTGTTTTGACACAACTCTTACTTCAGGATCATGCCTCCCAAAAAGAAGAACCCAACAACCACCTTCACCACAGACCCAAATATTCTTCGACTACTGGAAACCTTGCAACAGCAAACCAATGCTATAGCTCAACAACAACTAACTCTTCAACAACGAATTGAAAACCAAGATAACCGTGAGCCACACCAACCACCTGAACCACCAGTACCACCTAGACAAATTGTCACTTTCAAAGCTTTTCAGAATGTGAATCGACCTGTATTTCATGATACCACTGATCCAGTGATAGCAAACACATGGATCAAGGAGATGGAAAGGGCTTTTGAGTTGGTACAGTTAGGAGATGATCAGAAGACGCCGTATGCCACTTACTTCTTGAAGGGAGAAGTCATCTATTGGTGGGAATCAGTAAAAGCTATGGAAGTCACTCAGTAGGTTTCTTGGGAGAGATTTAAAAAGTTATTTCTGGACAAGTATTACCCTAAGTACATGCAGAATCAGATGGAGCTAAAATTTCTTGAGTTGAAGCAAGGGAACATGACTGTATTGGAGTATGAGAAGAAGTTCACTGAGTTGTCAAGGTTTGTGACAAAGTATACCAGCACTGAGGAGGAAAAAGCAAAGAAATTTCAGCAAGGATTGGAGCCTTGGATCAGAGATAGGGTGGCTATGTTTGAGCTTGAAACTTATGCGGGAATAGTACAGAAAGCTGCTCTGATTGAGAATAATGGGATGCAGTCAAGGAAAGAGAGGGATAACAAGAAGAGGAAGGTTCCATTTTATGGAGAAAAGTCTGAAGCTGGAAGTTCGCAAGATCGGAATGTAAAGAGGATTGGTTTCCAGAAGGGCGGAAATTTTCAAAGGAAGGGAAATTTGGGCAAAAGGCAAGAATCAAAAGGGAACAATCAGGCAAGCCAAGGGCAAGTTGGAGAAAACAGGTTCCAGAGGCTAGAATGCAAGCACTGTGGAAGAAGGCACCCCGGAGTATGCAATAAGCTGAGTATGACCTGTTATAGGTGCAATCAGAAGGGACATTTGGCAAACGAGTGCAAGATGCCGAAGCCAGGAGTTACGTGTTACAAGTGTGGGAAGACTGGACACATGGCTAGGGAGTGTAAGGCAACAGGACCAGTCAGAGCTCTGATGAACGTGGCAAGTACCAGTGCAAGCGTGCCAGCTGAGGTATTGGCATTACCTCCACCACCCGCACCAACCCCGCAAGCAACAGCAAGGACATTTGATCTAAAGATGAAAGATGCTGTTCAGAATTCTGAGGTGATAGCAGGTACACTTTTACTCAATAATGTCAAAGCTAAAGTATTGATTGATTCGGGAGCAACAAGATCTTTCATATCAGAATCTTTTGTTGATAAGCTCCAATGTGATAAAACGGTTATGAGTGAGGTAGTAAATGTGGTAATTGCGAACCAAGAGAAGATTCCTGTGAATCAATTTTGTCCAAAATGTGAGATTGATATTTCGGGATATAAGTTCTCAGCCGACTTGATACTCTTCAAGCTGGGAGAGTTTGATATAATTTTAGGAATGGATTGGTTAGGAGAGAATAGCGCTCAGATAAATTGTAAGACCAAGAGAGTGTATTTAAAGACGAAGAGTGGAGAGAAGGTAGTATTTAAGGGGCAGAGGCAAGAGCAACTATTTCTTACAATTATTCAGGCTAAGAAGTTACTTAGAAAAGGATGTGAGTCGTTCCTAGCATATGTAGTGGATTCAGAGAGAGGCAGCCCCAGCATGGAAGATATTCCTGTAGTTAATGAGTTCCCCGATGTGTTTCCCGACGAACTACCAGGCTTACCACCAGATCGACAAATTGAGTTCGAGATCAACCTTGCTCCAGGCACGGAACCAGTTTCAAAGGCTCCGTATAGGATGGCACCAGCAGAAATGAAAGAGTTGGCGAGCCAGCTACAAGAATTATTGGATAAGGGAGTGATACGACCAAGTACGTCGCCATGGGGAGCACCTATTCTCTTTGTGAAGAAGAAAGATGGGAGTATGCGTCTATGCATAGATTACCGGGAGTTGGATAAAGTAACGATCAAGAACCGCTACCCGCTACCAAGGATAGATGACCTTTTTGATCAGTTAAAGGGAGCAAAATGCTTTTCGAAGATTGATTTGAGATCGGGATACCATCAATTAAAGATCAAGGAAGAAGATATTCCCAAGACCGCATTTAGGACCAGATATGGGCATTATGAATTCCTAGTAATGCCGTTTGGATTGACCAACGCTCCGGCCGCATTTATGGATCTGATGAATCGAGTATTTAAGAAGTATTTGGATAAATTTGTCGTGGTATTTATTGATGACATCCTTATTTATTCTAAGTCGGAAGAAGAACATAAGCAGCACCTCTGGATAGCATTGGAGATACTCCGACAAGAGAAGTTGTATGCCAAGTTTACCAAATGTGAGTTTTGGTTAAAGGAAGTTCAATTTTTGGGGCATGTTATTGGAAATGAGGGAGTTAAAGTGGATCCGGCGAAGATCGAGGCAGTTATGAGTTGGGAAAGGCCAAAGACTCCTACGGAAGTGCGAAGTTTTCTAGGATTGGCTGGATACTATAGAAGATTCGTCAAGGATTTCTCGAAGATCGCCACGCCATTGACCAAGTTAACCAGAAAGAATCAAAAGTTTGAATGGAGTGCAGAATGTGAAAATAGCTTTCAAGAGTTAAAACAGAAGTTGGTAACAGCTCCGGTGTTGGTACTTCCAGATGATCAAGGGAATTTTGTAATATTCAGCGACGCTTCACATAAGGGTTTGGGTTGTGTGTTGATGCAACACAGTAAGGTAATAGCATATGCGTCAAGACAGTTGAAGCCGCACGAGTTAAAGTATCCGACGCATGACTTGGAACTAGCCGCCATAGTGTTCGCACTCAAGATTTGGAGACACTATCTCTATGGAGAGAAGTGTGAAATTCTACACGCTCCCACTTAAATAGCGAAATAAATATAGCTATTACATCTTTTAATGAAGAATACACAACCAAAATCCCAAGATCTTACAGTTTAGGGTTTGGAACAGCCCAACACTACCAACTATTACATCTGATTACAAATACCGAGTCCTCACACAACTATTATTACTTATTCTACCTGAGCTCGAACATAAGCATCAGCATCACAGGTCTTACGGGCAGTCTGCTTGAATCTAACCATAGCTGCTAGCTGTAATATAAGGGTAAAGCAAGAAGTGAGCCAAAAGCTCAACAAGTGCTAATAGTACAACGCAAAACATAAATCGAGATATACCTTAGGAATGACAATGGAAAGACATAATCAATGATAACGAGAGATAAAACTTATGTGAGTTGGCATCATTTTGCTTGCATCAAAACAAATTTTAAAATCATTCTTAATCAAAATCATTTTATGACGCTACGGATTACAGCCGGTGATCAGCCGCGAAGTAATCCCGAACCTCGCTGGGTTCTAAAACATTATTGGGAATCCCTAGGCAACTTTTAAGCCTAATATAAGTGTGGAAAGGACTCGCGTCTCAGTCCAGATCCACCATTCAAAGAAAACATTTATCCCCCTTTGGGACTGAAAAATCCACATTTTAATCATTTTAAAAACTGATGCCGATTTATGACAAAATCTCTTTCGACTGTAATCATTTTTATCAAGGGATTATAGATCAACTTGAAACACTGGAAATATGACACTAAATCTCAGGGCCATGATCCACTAGACTTTACTATATTAGGGTAATTGAGAGGTTTCCATAAACAAGAACTTTGACAAGGAAATTGAGCAAGGCTATTGGATAATATGAAAGAGTAATGCCAAACTAGGCTTAAAGCAATGGTTGTAGACAAGGTATAGGTATTAGAACATCAAGAAGATAAGCATCACTGGTTCCAATAGGATAGAGGTGTTAAAATATAAAGAAAGCGATCATCAGCTCAAGATATAACAGGGTATCAAGCTTTAGGGTAAGGATAGGGTTATCAAACAATCATGAATGAATTTAAGAAATGATTGGCTTTTAGGTATCAAGATAAAGTTTCTATCGAGGTTATTTCAAGAGTTGAATCAAAGCATCAGGGTGCAATATCAAGATTTCTCAGGGATCAATAGCATGATAATCAAAAGGATCAATAAAGTATTATAACAAATCTCTATTTTATCATGGCATTAAACTATCATGAAAGACTTTTGAACTACTTGCAATACATACTCGAGGGTTCATGGCATCTCTATGTAACTCAAAGATAAACAAAAGATACGCTTGATTTAAATATATCAAAATGACTCAGGATAATTGCATCGATATATATATGAACTGTTTACAGTAAATACGAAGGTCAAGTTGAATCACTTGCCTTGAGATAGACTGGTCTGGTCTGACTGGTAGGAGCAACAACCGGAGCTTCACTCGACTTTTATGGCAAGTTTTCCCTCGTCTCGAGATCCTACATAAATAATAATAATCCTCATTATAATATATTCTTACCATCTTAACCTATTTACAACCCGAAATTAAACATGGATGGCACTTAGGCCTATACGCACTTAATTCATATCCACCATTATATTTTCAAATGTACACACGTAGCCACATAATCACATATCGTATATTAATACCAAATAACATCATATACACCATAATGCCACACTAGGCTTGGATGATCTCGACTCACCACTTAAGTCACTTGGTCACTAACTAAACAAAGTCTTCAAATTTGGGCTTCCTAACTCAATGTGCCTTTCCTAAATTATCCAAAACCTATTGACCCTCACTTGTGCCTTTTGCTCTACTGACCTTATACTATCTTACAACTATGGTGGTCGACCTAATACTCACTTCTAAGTGTTCTAAAGCTATGTGATAAGTGAAAGTGCTCACTGGTGCAAATTTCAGAATGGTAACTAAGGTTTCTTGAGTGCATTAGACACTCTTAAACTACAAGTTTTTCTTCAAAATTTTTACACAAGACTCTCCTGACCTAAGGGCATCTCATAAGCTTGATGTGGCTCAAAGGCCTGGCTTGGGCCTTCTTGGGCCTAAGCTAAAAGTCCAAGGTTCCCCTGTTTTTCTGGGCAGAAAATGCCCTGACTTGAATTAACTTGTGACACATGGTTCTAGCTCATATCCTATGAACTATGGTTGGAAAAACTTCTCTGACATACCCTCTAACTAAGGCCCAATTGGGCCTAATGAGGGCCTACCCATGACATGGCCAAATCTCCCTATTTCTAAGTTGCAACAAAACTGTCCCCCTGCTGGACAGATTTTGTTATTCTACTTGTGCACCTAACCAAATGACATGCAAACCTCCAACCAACTCCTAAAACCTATTATATACTCCCCATACTAACTTCTGGTAGCTTGGGCCTCAAAGTGCACATCAATGACATGGTCAAAACTCACTCTAAACCTCAGGGTACTAAACTGATTTTTCTGCAGAAACTATAACTCTCATTTTTCCAAGGCTTTGACTTGACAAACCTATCTAACAACAACTCAAAACTTAAACAAAGACTTATACATGGTATTCTACTGAACTAACTCCTTTATTCTCAAAATAACATTGGGTGAGATCATCCATGCCTAAAAACAACAACATGCAACTAATTATATAACATGCAACTCATGGAAAGCACATAACAAGATTTCGGCTAGGCATAAAGTTGTAAATGCTTGCAAAATCGACTTGCACCTAATACTTATCCTTAATAATTATGAAATATAACTCCTTTTAAGTATTAATAAGAAATTCATCATGGAAACAATCTATTTAAGCACATCTATTTCGAATTTTATAGATAACAACATGATTTCGAAAAGAATAGCATGCAAAACATGGTTGATCATCATTTTAATGTCTTAAAACTAGCATGCATGGCTAAACATAAATTTATAATGAGATTTCAGTAGCATGCAAAGGATTTTAAAGCATGATATCTCCATAAAACACTTAGTTAGCACATATATATAATATATCTCATAGAGAGCTCTTGAATTCACAAGAATCAAGAGTTTCTCCTTGGAGATCACATAAGAACTACACATGCATCCATGGAACTTCAACTTCCAAGTCACAAAATACTTGGAAAGTATGTAATATGAATGTAGGTAAAAGATTTACACTTGGGAAGGTGAAGAATGAATTGAAAAATGGAAGGGGGGGTGGGGAATTGGCCTTCGGCCGAGAGTAAGGTGGGAGGGGGGAGAAGAGAGAAATTTTTGTGGTGTGTTGGAGTGTGAAATGATGAATGACTTCTCTCCACTTTGATTTGTTTGTTTTATGCTATTTGGTTGACAAATAATGAGTGGAAGTGAGAACTTACAAAAATGTCCCTTGGCTAAAGTTAGGCCATTTTGCATGCAAGGCTAAGGTAGTAATTTGGTAATAATCAAATGAGTTAGTGGGGTTGGAAAAGTCTTATTTGCCCTTTGAGAGAATAGAAAGATGATTTGCATGCATGGTCTCTTATGTAATTTGATAATTATAACAAATAAAATTTGTAAAGATTTATTTTTATAAAATAAAATACAAGTTCAAAAATTATAAAATTTATACCATAAAATAACTTGGATTTTTAGAGACTTTATAAAATCATTTTCAAAATTTGTGAACAAAATGCCTTTTAAAAGAAGATTTTTCCAAAGCTTAGAATATTCCTTATAAATCAAAAATAAAGAAATTAAATAAACTCTTGCTTTGAAAAATCATATACTACCCAAAGCAAATTTATAATGCAGAAATTTTCACTCACACAATCGTACAATCATTGAATATATTTTCATTTGACTTAATATTATACCAAATTCACAAATAATATTACATAAAATGCCGGTCGTAACATCCTCTCCCCCTTAAGGGATTCTGTCCCCAGAATCTAAGAGAACAGATGAGGATACCGGGAACGCATATCAGACTCTAACTCCCAAGTCGACTCTTCGACCTTAGGGTTCCTCCAAAGTACTTTTACTAACTTTACTGACTTATTTCTAAGACTCTTTACTTGCCAGTCGAGTATTTTAACCGGTTGCTCCACAAATGACAGGTCTGCCTGAATTTCTACGGGTTCATATTCTATCACATGGCTAGTGTCAGGATTATATTTCTTAAGTAACGACACATGGAACACATTATGCACATGCCGATACTGAGGTGGTAAGGCCAACTCGTAGGCCACCTTTCCTACTTGACTCAAAATCTCAAAAGGACCTATGTATCTAGGTGCTAACTTTCCTTTCTCGCCATATCTCATCAACCCTTTCCTAGGTGACACCTTTAGCAACACAGCTTCGCCAATTTGGAATTGAACATCCTTACGCGCTGGATCCGCATACTTCCTCTGTCTATCTTGAGCAGCAAGCAACCTTTTCTGAATTAACTTGACTGAGTCATGCAACTGTTGTACCAATTCTGAGCCGAGAATTCTTCCTTCTCCTACTTCATCCCAACTTGTTGGTGATCTACATTTTCGCCCGTACAAAGCTTCATATGGTGGCATGCCGATACTGGAATGATAGCTGTTGTTATATGAGAATTCAATCAATGGCAGGTGGTCGTCCCAACTTCCTGCAAAATCGATTGCACAACTGCGCAACATGTCTTCGATTGTTTGAATCGTCCTTTCGCTCTGACCATCAGTCTGCGGGTGATACGCCGTGCTCATATTCAACTTCGTGCCAAGACATTCCTGGAATTGCTTCCAGAATCTCGAGTTAAATCGGGGATCTCTGTCTGAAACTATTGATACGGGTACTCCATGCCTTAATACGATTTCGTGCACATACAGATGAACCAACTTGTCCAGTGACGACTTCTCATTTATTGGAAGGAAATGCGCCGACTTCGTAAGACGATCAATTATAACCCATATTGCGTCATGTCCGGATTTTGTTCGCGGTAGTCCTACTATAAAGTCCATAGCGATATTTTCCCATTTCCATTCTGGAATCTTCAGGGGCTGAATTAATCCGCTTGGTCGTTGATGTTCTGCCTTTACTTTCTGACAAGTATAGCACTTCGCAACCCATTCTGCCACGTCTCGCTTCATATTTGGCCACCAAAAGTTCTTCTTTAAGTCTTGATACATCTTGGTGCTTCCCGGGTGGATTGAAAATTTCGAATGGTGGGCTTCATGGAGGATCTTATTCTTTAATTCAGGTACATGAGGAATCCATATTCTGGATGAAAACCTTAGTATTCCTTGCTCATCCCTTTTAGTATTAATCTCTTCTCCAGATAACTGATTTTTCTCTTTTTCCATTACTTCCTCTTGACACTTCTTTATCTTTTCCATTAGTGTTGGCTGGAAGGTCATTGCACGACAAACTTCTTTGACTTTCCCATAAGCACAAAGTTCCAATTCCAATTTTCCGATTTCTTCAGATAACTCTTTTGATGTTATCATCATATTCAATCTCTCCTTCCGACTCAGCGCATCGGCCACTACGTTCGCCTTTCCAGGATGGTAATTTATCGAACAGTCATAGTCCTTGATCAATTCCAGCCATCTCCTCTGCCTCATATTGAGCTCTTTCTGAGTAAAAATGTACTTTAAACTCTTGTGATCCGTGTAGATTTCACACTTCTCTCCATAGAGATAGTGTCTCCAAATCTTGAGTGCGAACACTATGGCGGCTAGTTCCAAGTCATGCGTCGGATACTTTAACTCGTGCGGCTTCAACTGTCTTGACGCATATGCTATTACCTTACTGTGTTGCATCAACACACAACCCAAACCCTTATGTGAAGCGTCGCTGAATATTACAAAATTCCCTTGATCATCTGGAAGTACCAACACCGGAGCTGTTACCAACTTCTGTTTTAACTCTTGAAAGCTATTTTCACATTCTGCACTCCATTCAAACTTTTGATTCTTTCTGGTTAACTTGGTCAATGGCGTGGCGATCTTCGAGAAATCCTTGACGAATCTTCTATAGTATCCGGCCAATCCTAGAAAACTTCGCACTTCCGTAGGAGTCTTTGGCCTCTCCCAACTCATAACTGCCTCAATCTTCGCCGGATCCACTTTAACTCCCTCATTTCCAATAACATGCCCCAAAAATTGAACTTCCTTTAACCAAAACTCACATTTGGTAAACTTGGCATACAACTTCTCTTGTCGGAGTATCTCCAATGCTATCCAGAGGTGCTGCTTATGTTCTTCTTCCGACTTAGAATAAATAAGGATGTCATCAATAAATACCACGACAAATTTATCCAAATACTTCTTAAATACTCGATTCATCAGATCCATAAATGCGGCCGGAGCGTTGGTCAATCCAAACGGCATTACTAGGAATTCATAATGCCCATATCTGGTCCTAAATGCGGTCTTGGGAATATCTTCTTCCTTGATCTTTAATTGATGGTATCCCGATCTCAAATCAATCTTCGAAAAGCATTTTGCTCCCTTTAACTGATCAAAAAGGTCATCTATCCTTGGTAGCGGGTAGCGGTTCTTGATCGTTACTTTATTCAACTCCCGGTAATCTATGCATAGACGCATACTCCCATCTTTCTTCTTCACAAAGAGAACAGGTGCTCCCCATGGCGACGTACTTGGTCGTATCACTCCCTTATCCAATAATTCTTGTAGCTGGCTCGCCAACTCTTTCATTTCTGCTGGTGCCATCCTATACGGAGCCTTTGAAACTGGTTCCGTGCCTGGAGCAAGGTTGATCTCGAACTCAATTTGTCGATCTGGTGGTAAGCCTGGTAGTTCGTCGGGAAACACATCGGGGAACTCATTAACTACAGGAATATCTTCCATGCTGGGGCTGCCTCTCTCTGAATCCACTACATATGCTAGGAACGACTCACAACCTTTTCTAAGTAACTTCTTAGCCTGAATAATTGTAAGAAATAGTTGCTCTTGCCTCTGCCCCTTAAATACTACCTTCTCTCCACTCTTCGTCTTTAAATACACTCTCTTGGTCTTACAATTTATCTGAGCGCTATTCTCTCCTAACCAATCCATTCCTAAAATTATATCAAACTCTCCCAGCTTGAAGAGTATCAAGTCGGCTGAGAACTTATATCCCGAAATATCAATCTCACATTTTGGACAAAATTGATTCACAGGAATCTTCTCTTGGTTCGCAATTACCACATTTACTACCTCACTCATAACCGTTTTATCACATTGGAGCTTATCAACAAAAGATTCTGATATGAAAGATCTTGTTGCTCCCGAATCAATCAATACTTTAGCTTTGACATTATTGAGTAAAAGTGTACCTGCTATCACCTCAGAATTCTGAACAGCATCTTTCATCTTTAGATCAAATGTCCTTGCTGTTGCTTGCGGGGTTGGTGCGGGTGGTGGAGGTAATGCCAATACCTCAGCTGGCACGCTTGCACTGGTACTTGCCACGTTCATCAGAGCTCTGACTGGTCCTGTTGCCTTACACTCCCTAGCCATGTGTCCAGTCTTCCCACACTTGTAACACGTAACTCCTGGCTTCGGCATCTTGCACTCGTTTGCCAAATGTCCCTTCTGATTGCACCTATAACAGGTCATACTCAGCTTATTGCATACTCCGGGGTGCCTTCTTCCACAGTGCTTGCATTCTGGCCTCTGGAACCTGTTTTCTCCAACTTGCCCTTGGCTTGCCTGATTGTTCCCTTTTGATTCTTGCCTTTTGCCCAAATTTCCCTTCCTTTGAAAATTTCCGCCCTTCTGGAAACCAATCCTCTTTACATTCCGATCTTGCGAACTTCCAGCTTCAGACTTTTCTCCATAAAATGGAACCTTCCTCTTCTTGTTATCCCTCTCTTTCCTTGACTGCATCCCATTATTCTCAATCAGAGCAGCTTTCTGTACTACTTCCCGCATAAGTTTCAAGCTCAAACATAGCCACCCTATCTCTGATCCAAGGCTCCAATCCTTGCTGAAATTTCTTTGCTTTTTCCTCCTCAGTGCTGGTATACTTTGTCACAAACCTTGACAACTCAGTGAACTTCTTCTCATACTCCAATACAGTCATGTTCCCTTGCTTCAACTCAAGAAATTTTAGCTCCATCTGATTCTGCATGTACTTAGGGTAATACTTGTCCAGAAATAACTTTTTAAATCTCTCCCAAGAAACCTGCTGAGTGACTTCCATAGCTTTTACTGATTCCCACCAATAGATGACTTCTCCCTTCAAGAAGTAAGTGGCATACGGCGTCTTCTGATCGTCTCCTAACTGTACCAACTCAAAAGCCCTTTCCATCTCCTTGATCCATGTGTTTGCTATCACTGGATCAGTGGTATCATGAAATACAGGTGGATTCACATTCTGAAAAGCTTTGAAAGTGACAATTTGTCTAGGTGGTACTGGTGGTTCAGGTGGTTGGTGTGGCTCACGGTTATCTTGGTTTTCAATTCGTTGTTGAAGAGTTAGTTGTTGTTGAGCTATAGCATTGGTTTGCTGTTGCAAGGTTTCCAGTAGTCGAAGAATATTTGGGTCTGTGGTGAAGGTGGTTGTTGGGTTCTTCTTTTTGGGAGGCATGATCCTGAAATAAGAGTTGTGTCAAAACAGATATGAATGATAAAATGATTCGAGGGTATCGCATGGCATTCTTGTTTACATATGGGGTCAAGTTTCCAAATTAAGCAGATATGATGATAAAAACATAAAATAACAGTTGAGAGCAAATGGAACAATAGCACATAATTATTGAAATTTTAAAGGTCACAGTACATAGGATTGGGACATAGTCTGATTCTAGGAATAACAGGCTTATTTAAAGGAAAGACGGAAACAACTGGGGATTCCATAGAGTCTGATAGTACAACAACATGAAAGGTAAATGGAAAGAACTAAGGCTCCACTCCATCTGAACGGGGCTTGGTAGTCTTTTCCTCTCGAAGCGTCTTCACAATGCTCTGGAGCTCATCCGCCACCATCTGAATGACATACTGGCTGGTACGGTCCCGGTGCGCTGGCATCTCCTCAAGCTTAGTGTTGACGTACTGAACCAAGGTCTCAAGTCTCGCAGTCATCTGCTCCTTGGGCTTCCCTTCGTAGTTTCGGCTGTCCGGATACACGTTCTTCAGTCGGTCTATCAGTCGGTCGTACTTGCCCTGAAGCATGTCGAACTCGCGCCTCAACTCAGCATACACGGAGAAAGCAATAGTGTCGTCCGACCCAGAGGATGACGAGGAATGCGCCCTTTGCTGACAACCAATAAGAGGAGTATTAATAATAATTTACTTAACCTACTCTCTCGCATAATATCTATAACCTACACACAAATCCTATAACCTATTTGGGCTGTCCAGGGACTCTAAACCGTAGCTCTGATACCAAAACCTGTCACACCCCCAACTTAAATAGCGAAATAAATATAGCTATTACATCTTTTTAATGAAGAATACACAACCAAAATCCAAGATCTTACAGTTTAGGGTTTGGAACAGCCCAACACTACCAACTATTACATCTGATTACAAATACCGAGTCCTCACACAACTATTATTACTTATTCTACCTGAGCTCGAACATAAGCATCAGCATCACAGGTCTTACGGGCAGTCTGCTTGAATCTAACCATAGCTGCTAGCTGTAATATAAGGGTAAAGCAAGAAGTGAGCCAAAAGCTCAACAAGTGCTAATAGTACAACGCAAAACATAAATCGAGATATACCTTTAGGAATGACAATGGAAAGACATAATCAATGATAACGAGAGATAAAACTTATGTGAGTTGGCATCATTTTGCTTGCATCAAAACAAATTTTAAAATCATTCTTAATCAAAATCATTTTATGACGCTACGGATTACAGCCGGTGATCAGCCGCGAAGTAATCCCGAACCTCGCTGGGTTCTAAAACATTATTGGGAATCCCTAGGCAACTTTTAAGCCTAATATAAGTGTGGAAAGGACTCGCGTCTCAGTCCAGATCCACCATTCAAAGAAAACATTTATCCCCCTTTGGGACTGAAAAATCCACATTTTAATCATTTTAAAAACTGATGCCGATTTATGACAAAATCTCTTTCGACTGTAATCATTTTTATCAAGGGATTATAGATCAACTTGAAACACTGGAAATATGACACTAAATCTCAGGGCCATGATCCACTAGACTTTACTATATTAGGGTAATTGAGAGGTTTCCATAAACAAGAACTTTGACAAGGAAATTGAGCAAGGCTATTGGATAATATGAAAGAGTAATGCCAAACTAGGCTTAAAGCAATGGTTGTAGACAAGGTATAGGTATTAGAACATCAAGAAGATAAGCATCACTGGTTCCAATAGGATAGAGGTGTTAAAATATAAAGAAAGCGATCATCAGCTCAAGATATAACAGGGTATCAAGCTTTAGGGTAAGGATAGGGTTATCAAACAATCATGAATGAATTTAAGAAATGATTGGCTTTTAGGTATCAAGATAAAGTTTCTATCGAGGTTATTTCAAGAGTTGAATCAAAGCATCAGGGTGCAATATCAAGATTTCTCAGGGATCAATAGCATGATAATCAAAAGGATCAATAAAGTATTATAACAAATCTCTATTTTATCATGGCATTAAACTATCATGAAAGACTTTTGAACTACTTGCAATACATACTCGAGGGTTCATGGCATCTCTATGTAACTCAAAGATAAACAAAAGATACGCTTGATTTAAATATATCAAAATGACTCAGGATAATTGCATCGATATATATATGAACTGTTTACAGTAAATACGAAGGTCAAGTTGAATCACTTGCCTTGAGATAGACTGGTCTGGTCTGACTGGTAGGAGCAACAACCGGAGCTTCACTCGACTTTTATGGCAAGTTTTCCCTCGTCTCGAGATCCTACATAAATAATAATAATCCTCATTATAATATATTCTTACCATCTTAACCTATTTACAACCCGAAATTAAACATGGATGGCACTTAGGCCTATACGCACTTAATTCATATCCACCATTATATTTTCAAATGTACACACGTAGCCACATAATCACATATCGTATATTAATACCAAATAACATCATATACACCATAATGCCACACTAGGCTTGGATGATCTCGACTCACCACTTAAGTCACTTGGTCACTAACTAAACAAAGTCTTCAAATTTGGGCTTCCTAACTCAATGTGCCTTTCCTAAATTATCCAAAACCTATTGACCCTCACTTGTGCCTTTTGCTCTACTGACCTTATACTATCTTACAACTATGGTGGTCGACCTAATACTCACTTCTAAGTGTTCTAAAGCTATGTGATAAGTGAAAGTGCTCACTGGTGCAAATTTCAGAATGGTAACTAAGGTTTCTTGAGTGCATTAGACACTCTTAAACTACAAGTTTTTCTTCAAAATTTTTACACAAGACTCTCCTGACCTAAGGGCATCTCACAAGCTTGATGTGGCTCAAAGGCCTGGCTTGGGCCTTCTTGGGCCTAAGCTAAAAGTCCAAGGTTCCCCTGTTTTTCTGGGCAGAAAATGCCCTGACTTGAATTAACTTGTGACACATGGTTCTAGCTCATATCCTATGAACTATGGTTGGAAAAACTTCTCTGACATACCCTCTAACTAAGGCCCAATTGGGCCTAATGAGGGCCTACCCATGACATGGCCAAATCTCCCTATTCTAAGTTGCAACAAAACTGCCCCCTGCTGGACAGATTTTGTTATTCTACTTGTGCACCTAACCAAATGACATGCAAACCTCCAACCAACTCCTAAAACCTATTATATACTCCCCATACTAACTTCTGGTAGCTTGGGCCTCAAAGTGCACATCAATGACATGGTCAAAACTCACTCTAAACCTCAGGGTACTAAACTGATTTTTCTGCAGAAACTATAACTCTCATTTTTCCAAGGCTTTGACTTGACAAACCTATCTAACAACAACTCAAAACTTAAACAAAGACTTATACATGGTATTCTACTGAACTAACTCCTTTATTCTCAAAATAACATTGGGTGAGATCATCCATGCCTAAAAACAACAACATGCAACTAATTATATAACATGCAACTCATGGAAAGCACATAACAAGATTTCGGCTAGGCATAAAGTTGTAAATGCTTGCAAAATCGACTTGCACCTAATACTTATCCTTAATAATTATGAATATAACTCCTTTTAAGTATTAATAAGAAATTCATCATGGAAACAATCTATTTAAGCACATCTATTTCGAATTTTATAGATAACAACATGATTTCGAAAAGAATAGCATGCAAAACATGGTTGATCATCATTTTAATGTCTTAAAACTAGCATGCATGGCTAAACATAAATTTATAATGAGATTTCAGTAGCATGCAAAGGATTTTAAAGCATGATATCTCCATAAAACACTTAGTTAGCACATATATATAATATATCTCATAGAGAGCTCTTGAATTCACAAGAATCAAGAGTTTCTCCTTGGAGATCACATAAGAACTACACATGCATCCATGGAACTTCAACTTCCAAGTCACAAAATACTTGGAAAGTATGTAATATGAATGTAGGTAAAAGATTTACACTTGGGAAGGTGAAGAATGAATTGAAAAATGGAAGGGGGGTGGGGAATTGGCCTTCGGCCGAGAGTAAGGTGGGAGGGGGGGAGAAGAGAGAAATTTTTGTGGTGTGTTGGAGTGTGAAATGATGAATGACTTCTCTCCACTTTGATTTGTTTGTTTTATGCTATTTGGTTGACAAATAATGAGTGGAAGTGAGAACTTACAAAAATGTCCCTTGGCTAAAGTTAGGCCATTTTGCATGCAAGGCTAAGGTAGTAATTTGGTAATAATCAAATGAGTTAGTGGGGTTGGAAAAGTCTTATTTGCCCTTTGAGAGAATAGAAAGATGATTTGCATGCATGGTCTCTTATGTAATTTGATAATTATAACAAATAAAATTTGTAAAGATTTATTTTTATAAAATAAAATACAAGTTCAAAAATTATAAAATTTATACCATAAAATAACTTGGATTTTTAGAGACTTTATAAAATCATTTTCAAAATTTGTGAACAAAATGCCTTTTAAAAGAAGATTTTTCCAAAGCTTAGAATATTCCTTATAAATCAAAAATAAAGAAATTAAATAAACTCTTGCTTTGAAAAATCATATACTACCCAAAGCAAATTTATAATGCAGAAATTTTCACTCACACAATCGTACAATCATTGAATATATTTTCATTTGACTTAATATTATACCAAATTCACAAATAATATTACATAAAATGCCGGTCGTAACATGCGCCAGCGCCCAAAGTCCAGAAGCTCAGTGCGCCCGTGCTGGTCAAGCGCGCGGCTGCGCCAGGTCGAGAAAAGAAATCCTGATTCTATTGGGCTTTTGATCCAGAAGACTTCTACTCTGCATGGGGCTGCTATATATACATAATTAAGCTCATTTTTTATAGCGAGATATACGAGAGCACAAGAAAAAAGCGTAAGAAGACCGTTTTAGCACAATTCAACCAAGGCGAAAAAGATCTAGTTTTAACTTGTGGTTCTTTGTTTAAGTTGTAACGTTGGATGCTAGTTTTCTTATTCTTGAACCTATACTCTTGTTTTGTATTTGGTTATTATTCGTTCATAAAGACTACGTTTATTATACCATGCTTTCATCGGAACCCACATTGATGATGAGTCCGATCATGGGCTAACCGTTATAGTGGGGTTCTAACTGATTTATTTATGGATTTCTTAGTTGATTGCTTATCGTCTTATGAGTGTCTCGAACTTATAAGATGTGTGTTAATTCTTAATGAAGCAAAAGTGAATTTAAGGATTTAGAACTTGACATGCTAGCATAGGTTCATGTGTTATTGTTATGCATGATTTGTAGGTAATTTTAACCATCTTACTTGCACTATGTAATCACGATAGATAACTTGCGCTATGTTGTCAAATTCTATAGACATATAGGGTCTCAATATAATTGGTGTCTATTCAGCTTCTATCTCTTTTGTGGATGTCTGGTAGTATGGTATTCGTGCAATGAAAGTTGGCGTTTATCAGCTTCGTGTTATCTGATTAGTGTCATCACCATTACATGCTAAGGTTAAGAGCGAAAAGACTATTAAATGAAGTATTTAATGAAGTTAAAATCCCATGTTTGTCATATATATTATTTTAACCATTCTTATTCTCTTAGTTATAATTGTTAGCTTAAGTTAGTTGAAAACAATCCCAATTTATTAATCGTCTTAGCATTGGATAATAACCATATCATTGTTGCACATGTGCATATTCTTAAATAACCAAAGAGTCTCTATGGGAACGAATTTGATCTAAATCTTATACTACTTGCGAACGCGTATACTTGCGTGTATTTTAGCACGTATTTAGCGACTAACAAGTTTTGGCGCCGTTGTCGGGGACTGCGGTGTTAATTTTTAATTTACGTGTTTGTCATAGTGGTCGTTAAAGTTCATTGACTCGGACATTGTTACTTATCTGTTTCCTTGCCTTATTTCAGGTACTCTAGCCAGCGTGTATGCATACGCGTTTGTGGGCTCATAAGAGAACTCTGGATCAAGCCGAGGAAGAAGCTGTAGTGGTTCAAAGGGAAGTTGTTGAGGACAAAGAGAAGGTAGAAGAAGAAAAGAAAGTCGAGGAACCAGTTTTAGTAGTGATGGGAGATCAAGAAGAAATCCTTAAGGTTTTGATGGACTATTCTCAGCCTAAGATAAATGATATTCAGTCGAGCATCATCAGACTAGCCATCTCGGCTAACACTTTTGAGATCAAGTCAAGCACGATTCAGATGATACAGAACTCAGTTCAGTTTAGGGGTTCCTACAGAAGACCCCAACATGCACATCATGGATTTTATCGAGATCTGTGACACTTTCAAGTTCAATGGTATGACTGAAGATGCTATTAAACTGCGACTCTTCCCATTCTCTCTGAGGGATAAAGCTAAGTGATGGTTACATTCTCTACCACCAGGGTCTATCACTACTTGGGAAGATCTTACTCAAAAGTGTAATAACCCCAATTTTTGGAATTTTTGAAACACTGATGAATAATAACTTTTGCTGATGATGTTGATTAAGGAAAATTATCAGACCACGCTATATAGGAGTACTGTTATGGAAATTCTAAGATCATATTAGTATTCCATAAAGTAAATGAGTGTATGTAAAGATCGTCAGAATCAAATTTCGAACAGTTTGATTTTTCCCGAAAATCCACCAGATACCGAAAGAATTGAGTATAAGGTAGCATGATTAAAAGGATTTAAATTCAAGGATTATAAGAGAGGATCATAAAAGGAATATAAAATATTGAGAAAGGTTTAGGGGAACCCAAGTAATAAGATCCCGGATATAATCCCTCATACGACGAACGAGAACGAAAGTTAAGCGAACCGTATAACAGATAAGCGGTCATTAGCCAAATAATTAAGGGTTAATCAAAAAGGTTAGTGGGTGATGATGTCATCACACCACAAAGGGAAGGCAAGTGTAAAAAGATGACACAAGCTTGATGACATAAGCATGACAAAGGGATTTTGTTTTGTTGGTTGATTTTGGACCATGCAAAATTAACCATGGTAAAAAAATTTAAATTATTTGCTAAGACAAAAAGAGAAGCAACCAAGCATTATTTCATAAAACAAAAAGAAGGAGAGTTGACTTTTGCTTCCAAGAATAAAGCTCTCGGCCAAAACAAACCCAGCAACTTCAAACTACCATATCTCCCTCAATACTCACTCAAATGTTGTGTTCTATAGCTTGTTGGAAAGGTATTGAGATGCCTACAACTCTTTTTCACAAGTCTCGTCCAAATAAGCAAGGTAAGACCCTCATTTTTATAGTTCTTTCAATCGGACTTTTAGAAACTTCAAAGCCTAACTTTGTGTTCTTGATTTCTTTGGAAAGATCAAGCTTGTAGGAGGCTCCCTAAGGATTTCTAGCAACTTAACACCTCCCAAGGAAGGTATAAACTTCAAACCCTAGCCTTTACTTTGATTATTAGTGAGCTTGATGGTTGGTTTTCTAAATGAGAAGCATGATCTTTGATTATTAGTAGTTTGATTTGAATTTGGAGTGATTTGGTGAATGAATCTTGTTATAGTTAATATAACTTGATTGTGGTTGGTTGAGATGAAGAATCTGGAGAATAAGGACTGGTATAGTATTATTTAGTTGAGGTTTTGATGTGTTAATAATTGTGGGTTGTTTGGTGAGGTTTTGATGTAGTGAGAAACTTGGAAAACTCTTAAACATAGCCGTAGTAATGCCCGTTTTCCTTAGACTGTTGTACATGAATCTCGGACCAGATAACTCACTGACCAACTTGTAACATTGCTATTATTAGCTAGAGCGTGTTGTAAGCTTTGTTTTGATATGTGGTTCACTTGGTTCCGATGTACGGTTTAGGAGAAACGACCGTTTTAAGTTACGGGGTTTCGCGAACGAACCTTTACTTTGAGACCTTGTTTAAGCCCCTTAAAAGACTAATTGGATTACGAAACAATTATGTAAGGTGGGTTAGGCAGTTGGTAGAGTATTCGCGAAAGAGTCGCCTTAAAATTCGTAACGGTTAAATTATTAAAATTGGTGGAGCTGAGGGTACGCAAGCGAGTAACGCAAATTGTTAAGCATATAAGTGACCGTAGCGACCGTTAGTGTATGAGTGAGTTTGAATACTTTCTTAAGCGACTGTGGTCTAATTCCGGCTTATGTTATTGTTCATAGGTTACCGGACCCACTCTAAGCTTAAGTCTACCCCGGAACACTCAGGCAAGTTTTCTACCCGTTATACTGTTGTTGTGATGTAAATATATGATGCATTATCTTGAGATAAGTGCATGGTTG